>NW_023396766.1:0-129483 GCF_011125445.2 Fundulus heteroclitus
ACTCGGGCACCCTAAACCCAAATGTCACAGATGATCCCAAATGTCACAAATGCTCCCAAATGTCACAGATGCTCCCAAGTGTCACAGATCCTCCCAAGTGTCACAGATGCTCCCAAATGTCACAGATGATCCCAAATGTCACAAATGCTCCCAAATGTCACAGATGATCCCAAGTGTCACACAGGCAAATGACATGTCTATGGACTCAGGAGGACGCCCTGAGCATGGGGAAGCAACTCCCAGCTTGATCTGACACTTCTAGTGAGACTACAGTCTCACATTTCATGTCATCCAGGACCTATTCCAAACGACTCAGGACACTCCAAAACGCACCCTGGTAAGGTTCCCCTAGGGACCGCCCACCTCAACACTTAGAAAAATTTTTGGTGTTTTGGTCAACTCAATGGACCATGGCAAATGAGGTGTCTGCGGACTCAGGGGGACGCCCTGAGCGGACCGGCTAGGAAGGGCTTGGGGCGAAGGTGGCCTCGTCACCAAGTTCATTGTGAAGGAATCTGTGGAGGAGAACATGGTGAAGATCCAAAAAAAGAAGCAGGATCTGGTGGAGAACACGTTCGGCTCAATCAGTGAGGACAGGAAAACGTCTCGGATCGATGACATCAGAGCCCTGCTGGAGATGTAGATGTCCGACAACGAATGGAGGGTCGACGCTAATTCGTCTCCACTGTCCACACATCGAGATAATTGTTTAGTCTGGATGCGTGACCGGCTAGGAAGGGCTTGGGGCGAAGGTGGCCTCGTCACCAAGTTCATTGTGAAGGACTCTGTGGAGGAGAACATGGTGAAGATCCAAAAAAAGAAGCAGGATCTGGTGGAGAACACGTTCGGCTCAATCAGTGAGGACAGGAAAACCTCTCGGATCGATGGGTGTGCGTGTGCACGTGTATGTGTACACGGGTGCTCGTGCACGTGTGTGCGAGTGCACGTGTGCTCGTGCACGTGTGCTCGTGCACGTGTGTGCGTGCACGTGTGCTCGTGCACGTGTGTGCGTGTGCACGTGTGCACGTGTGCACGTGTGCTCGTGCACGTGTGTGCGTGTGCACATGTGTGCGCGTACACGTGTGCTCGTACACGTGTGCTCGTACACGTGTGTGCGTGTGCACGTGTGCTCGTGCACGTGTGTGCGCGTACATGTGTGCTCGTGCACGTGTGTGCGCGTACACGTGTGCTCGTGCACGCGTGCTCGTGCATGTGTATGCGTGCACGTGTGCTCGTGCACGCATAGGTAAGTATGTATAGGTAAGTATAGGTAAGTATAGGTACGCACGTGTGTGCGTGCACGTGTGTGCGTGCACGTGTGCTCGTGCATGTGTATGCGTGCACGTGTGCTCGTGCATGTGTATGCGTGCACGTGTGCTCGTGCACGCGTGCTCGTGCACGTGTATGCGTGCACGTGTGCTCGTGCACGCATAGGTAAGTATGTATAGGTAAGTATAGGTAAGTATAGGTACGCACGTGTGTGCGTGCACGTGTGTGCGTGCACGTGTGCTCGTGCATGTGTATGCGTGCACGTGTGCTCGTGCACGTGTGCTCGTGCACGCATAGGTAAGTATGTATAGGTAAGTATAGGTAAGTATAGGTACGCACGTGTGTGCGTGCACGTGTGTGCGTGCACGTGTGTGCGTGCACGTGTGCTCGTGCATGTGTATGCGTGCACGTGTGCTCGTGCACGCGTGCTCGTGCACGTGTGCTCGTGCATGTGTGTGCGTGCACGTGTGCTCGTGCACGTGTGCTCGTGCACGTGTATGCGTGCACGTGTGTGCGTGCACGTGTGTGCGTGCACGTGTGCTCGTGCATGTGTATGCGTGCACGTGTGCTCGTGCATGTGTATGCGTGCACGTGTGCTCGTGCACGCGTGCTCGTGCACGTGTGCTCGTGCATGTGTGTGCGTGCACGTGTGCTCGTGCACGTGTGCTCGTGCACGTGTATGCGTGCACGTGTGTGCGTGCACGTGTGCTCGTGCACGTGTGCGCGTGCACGTGTGCACATGAATGTATAAATACACCAAAGCGACTCCATGAACCCAAGTGTCCCACATGTTCCCAAATGTCACAAATGCTCCCAAATGTCACAGATGTTCCCAAATGTCACAGATGCTCCCAAGTGTCACAGATGCTCCCAAATGTCACAGATGTTCCCAAATGTCACAGATGCTCCCAAGTGTCACAAATGCTCCCAAATGTCACAAATGCTCCCAAATGTCACAGATGCTCCCAAATGTCACAGATGTTCCCAAATGTCACAGATGCTCCCAAGTGTCACAAATGCTCCCAAATGTCACAAATGCTCCCAAATGTCACAGATGATCCCAAGTGTCACACAGGCAAATGACATGCCTATGGACTCAGGAGGACACCCTGAGCATGGGGAAGCAACTCCCAGCTTGATCTGACACTTCTAGTGAGACTACAGTCTCACATTTCATGTCATCCAGGACCTAGTCCAAATGACTCAGGACACTCCAAAAACGCACCCTGGTAAGGTTCCCCTAGGGACCGCCCACCACAACACTTAGAGCAATTTTTGGTGTTTTGGCAAGGTCAATGAACCATGGCAAATGAGGTGTCTACGGACTCAGGGGGATGCCCTGAGCACGGGGAACCAACTCCCGTCTCGATACGACACTTCTAGTGACACTACAGTCCCACAATTTATGGCACCCAGGACCTAGTCCAAATGACTCAGGACACTCCAAAACGCACCCTGGTAAGGTTCCCCTAGGGACCGCCCACCACAACACTTAGAGCAATTTTTGGTGTTTTGGCAAGGTCAATGAACCATGGCAAATGAGGTGTCTGCGGACTCAGGGGGACGCCCTGAGCACGGGGAACCAACTCCCATCTCGATACGACACTCCTACACTTAGGCCAAAAATGAATGGGAGTCTATGGCAGCTATAGGAAGGGGAGGGGCTAGGACCACCAAACTTGCAGGGAAGGTGGGGGGGCCCGGGGGGAGTGTACACACCAAGTTTGGTCCACTTGCCACCTATGCTTCGGAAGTTATAGAGGATGGGAAATTTTAAAAATGAATGGGAGTCAATGGCAGCTATGTCAACGGAATGAGCCACACCCACCAAACTTACAGGGTATGTGGGCACCCTCCATGGCTCTCTCTGTGCCAAGTATCGACCCCCTACCACTTTTACTTTTTCAGTTATTGACGATGGGAACGCTCATTTTCTGGCTTTCATCCCTATATCCTAACCCTAACCCTAACCCTAACCCTAACCCTAACCCTAACCCTAACCCTAACCCTAACCCTAACCCTAACCCTAACCCTAACCCTAACCCTAACCCTAACCCTAACCCTAACCCTAACCCTAACCCTAACCCTAACCCTAACCCTAACCCTAACCCTAACCCTAACCCTAACCCTAACCCTAACCCTAACCCTAACCCTAAACCACCTCCAACCACCCACACTTTGTCAAAAAAATGACCCAAGTCTCACCATGTTAAATTCTTTTTGTCATGAAAGTGGGGCATGTTGGGTATCTGGCAATCCGGCTTGAGGAGAGGATTACAAAGAACCAAGTTTGAGCTGGCTGCCACCTTCCTACGAGGACTTATGACCGTTTTTTATGGTCAAATTTTGACAATTTTTGCATATCTCCAGAACCGTAAGTCGTAGAGACATGGGGACACTTCCAGCGTGTCCGGAGACCCCAAAAATGGGGAGGCGGAGCTTGCTTCCATCCCTCTATCTGCTTTCATTTTTTGTCAAAATTCATTTTTTATGGTCAAGACGTGGTTTTTATCCTATAACCTACTGCCCAACTGCCCCCAACTGCCCCCAACTGCCCCCAACTGCCCCTACTGCCCTACTGCCTCACCCAGACCCCTACCCAGACCCTAACCACTCTCACCCTGTGACGTACACTCACCTACTGCCTCACCCAGACCCCTACCCAGACCCTAACCACTCTCACCCTGTGACGTACACTCACCTACTGCCTCACCCAGACCCCTACCCTGAACCTAACCACTCCCACCTGTGACGTCACTCGGGGCCCCTTGCAGACTACTCGGGGCACCCTAAAACGCAAATGTCACAGATGATCCCAAATGTCACAAATGCTCCCAAATGTCACAGATGCTCCCAAGTGTCACAGATCCTCCCAAGTGTCACAGATGCTCCCAAATGTCACAGATGATCCCAAATGTCACAAATGCTCCCAAATGTCACAGATGATCCCAAGTGTCACAAATGCTCCCAAATGTCACAGATGCTCCCAAGTGTCACAGATCCTCCCAAGTGTCACAGATGCTCCCAAATGTCACAGATGATCCCAAATGTCACAAATGCTCCCAAATGTCACAGATGATCCCAAGTGTCACACAGGCAAATGACATGTCTATGGACTCAGGAGGACGCCCTGAGCACGGGGAACCAACTCCCGTCTCGATCCAAAACTCCTACACTTAGGCCAAAAATGAATGGGAGTCTATGGCAGCTACAGGAAGGGGAGGGGCTACAGCCACCAAACTTGACGGACACCTGGGTGGGGCCAAGGGATGTATACACACCAAGTTTCATGCCAAGACCCCTTATACTTTTTGAGTTATTTTGAGTGACCCGTTTTTTTCAATGAATGGGAGTCAATGGCAGCTATGTCTTAGGAATGAGCCACACCCACCAAACTTACAGCGTTTGTGGGTCCCCTCAGACACACTCTCTGGGCCAAGTATGGAACCCGTACCTCTTAGACTTTTGGAGTTATTTTGAATGAACAGACGATTTTTCTGGTTTTCATCCCTTATCCTAACCCTAACCCTAAACCCTAACCCTAACCCTAACCCTAACCCTAACCCTAACCCTAACCCTAACCCTAACCCTAACCCTAACCCTAACCCTCCCATCTCGATACGACACTCCTACACTTAGGCCAAAAATGAATGGGAGTCTATGGCAGCTATAGGAAGGGGAGGGGCTAGGACCACCAAACTTGCAGGGAAGGTGGGGGGGCCCGGGGGGAGTGTACACACCAAGTTTGGTCCACTTGCCACCTATGCTTCGGAAGTTATAGAGGATGGGAAATTTTAAAAATGAATGGGAGTCAATGGCAGCTATGTCAACGGAATGAGCCACACCCACCAAACTTACAGGGTATGTGGGCACCCTCCATGGCTCTCTCTGTGCCAAGTATCGACCCCCTACCACTTTTACTTTTTCAGTTATTGACGATGGGAACGCTCATTTTCTGGCTTTCATCCCTATACCCTAACCCTAACCCTAACCCTAACCCTAACCCTAACCCTAACCCTAACCCTAACCCTAACCCTAACCCTAACCCTTAACCCTAACCCTAACCCTAACCCTAACCCTAACCCTAACCCTAACCCTAACCCTAACCCTAACCCTAACCCTAACCCTAACCCTAACCCTAACCCTAACCCTAACCCTAACCCTAACCCTAACCCTAACCCTAACCCTAACCCTAACCCTAACCCTGTGACGTACACTCACCTACTGCCTCACCCAGACCCCTACCCTGAACCTAACCACTCCCACCTGTGACGTCACTCGGGGCCCCTTGCAGACTACTCGGGGCACCCTAAAACCCAAATGTCACAGATGATCCCAAATGTCACAAATGCTCCCAAATGTCACAAATGCTCCCAAATGTCACAGATGCTCCCAAGTGTCACAGATCCTCCCAAGTGTCATAGATGCTCCCAAATGTCACAGATGATCCCAAATGTCACAAATGCTCCCAAATGTCACAGATGATCCCAAGTGTCACACAGGCAAATGACATGTCTATGGACTCAGGAGGACGCCCTGAGCACGGGGAACCAACTCCCGTCTCGATACGACACTCCTACACTTAGGCCAAAAATGAATGGGAGTCTATGGCAGCTATAGGAAGGGGAGGGGCTACAGCCACCAAATTTGGTGACAAGGTGGGAGGTGCTGGGGGACGTATACACACCAAGTCTGGTGACTGTACACCTTATGGTTCGGGAGTTATTGAGAGTGTACCTGTTTTTCAAATGAATGGGAGTCAATGGCAGCTATGTCTTACGAAGGAGCCACACCCACCAAACTTGGAGCGTTTGTAGGTTCCCCCCATGGGTCCCTCTGAGCCCAATATGGACCCTGTACCTCTTTCACTTTTTGAGTTATTGAGAGTGTACCATCGACTTTTCTGGTTTTCATCCCTTATCCTAACCCTAACCCTAACCCTAACCCTAACCCTAACCCTAACCCTAACCCTAACCCTAACCCTAACCCTAACCCTAACCCTAACCCTAACCCTAACCCTAACCCCTACCCAGACCCTAACCACTCCCACCTGTGACGTCACTCGGGGCCCCTTGCAGACTACTCGGGGCACCCTAAAACCCAAATGTCACAGATGATCCCAAATGTCACAAATGCTCCCAAATGTCACAAATGCTCCCAAATGTCACAGATGCTCCCAAGTGTCACAGATCCTCCCAAGTGTCACAGATGCTCCCAAATGTCACAGATGATCCCAAATGTCACAAATGCTCCCAAATGTCACAGATGATCCCAAGTGTCACACAGGCAAATGACATGTCTATGGACTCAGGAGGACGCCCTGAGCACGGGGAACCAACTCCCGTCTCGATACGACACTCCTACACTTAGGCCAAAAATGAATGGGAGTCTATGGCAGCTATAGGAAGGGGAGGGGCTACAGCCACCAAATTTGGTGACAAGGTGGGAGGTGCTGGGGGACGTATACACACCAAGTCTGGTGACTGTACACCTTATGGTTCGGGAGTTATTGAGAGTGTACCTGTTTTTCAAATGAATGGGAGTCAATGGCAGCTATGTCTTACGAAGGAGCCACACCCACCAAACTTGGAGCGTTTGTAGGTTCCCCCCATGGGTCCCTCTGAGCCCAATATGGACCCTGTACCTCTTTCACTTTTTGAGTTATTGAGAGTGTACCATCGACTTTTCTGGTTTTCATCCCTTATCCTTATCCTAACCCTAACCCTAACCCTAACCCTAACCCTAACCCTAACCCTAACCCTAACCCTAACCCTAACCCTAACCCTAACCCTAACCCTAACCCTAACCCTAACCCTAACCCTCACCTACTGCCTCACCCAGACCCCTACCCTGAACCTAACCACTCCCACCTGTGACGTCACTCGGGGGCCCTTGCAGACTACTCGGGGCACCCTAAAACCCAAATGTCACAGATGATCCCAAATGTCACAAATGCTCCCAAATGTCACAGATGCTCCCAAGTGTCACAGATGCTCCCAAATGTCACAGATGATCCCAAATGTCACAAATGCTCCCAAATGTCACAGATGATCCCAAGTGTCACACAGGCAAATGACATGTCTATGGACTCAGGAGGACGCCCTGAGCACGGGGAACCAACTCCCGTCTCGATCCAAAACTCCTACACTTAGG
Source organism: Fundulus heteroclitus (assembly GCF_011125445.2). Lineage (NCBI taxonomy): Eukaryota > Metazoa > Chordata > Actinopteri > Cyprinodontiformes > Fundulidae > Fundulus > Fundulus heteroclitus. The sequence goes on from NW_023396766.1 coordinate 7,423, forward strand.
CCAAAAATGAATGGGAGTCTATGGCAGCTATAGGAAGGGGAGGGGCTACAGCCACCAAATTTGGTGACAAGGTGGGAGGTGCTGGGGGACGTATACACACCAAGTCTGGTGACTGTACACCTTATGGTTCGGGAGTTATTGAGAGTGTACCTGTTTTTCAAATGAATGGGAGTCAATGGCAGCTATGTCTTAGGAAGGAGCCACACCCACCAAACTTGGAGCGTTTGTAGGTCCCCCCCATGGGTCCCTCTGACCCCAATATGGACCCTGTACCTCTTTCACTTTTTGACTTATTGAGAGTGTACCATCGACTTTTCTGGTTTTCATCCCTTATCCTAACCCTAACCCTAACCCTAACCCTAACCCTAACCCTAACCCTAACCCTAACCCTAACCCTAACCCTAACCCTAACCCTAACCCTAACCCTAACCCTAACCCTAACCCTAACCCTAACCCTAACCCTGTGACGTACACTCACCTACTGCCTCACCCAGACCCCTACCCTGAACCTAACCACTCCCACCTGTGACGTCACTCGGGGCCCCTTGCAGACTACTCGGGGCACCCTAAAACCCAAATGTCACAGATGATCCCAAATGTCACAAATGCTCCCAAATGTCACAAATGCTCCCAAATGTCACAGATGCTCCCAAGTGTCACAGATCCTCCCAAGTGTCATAGATGCTCCCAAATGTCACAGATGATCCCAAATGTCACAAATGCTCCCAAATGTCACAGATGATCCCAAGTGTCACACAGGCAAATGACATGTCTATGGACTCAGGAGGACGCCCTGAGCACGGGGAACCAACTCCCGTCTCGATACGACACTCCTACACTTAGGCCAAAAATGAATGGGAGTCTATGGCAGCTATAGGAAGGGGAGGGGCTACAGCCACCAAATTTGGTGACAAGGTGGGAGGTGCTGGGGGACGTATACACACCAAGTCTGGTGACTGTACACCTTATGGTTCGGGAGTTATTGAGAGTGTACCTGTTTTTCAAATGAATGGGAGTCAATGGCAGCTATGTCTTACGAAGGAGCCACACCCACCAAACTTGGAGCGTTTGTAGGTTCCCCCCATGGGTCCCTCTGAGCCCAATATGGACCCTGTACCTCTTTCACTTTTTGAGTTATTGAGAGTGTACCATCGACTTTTCTGGTTTTCATCCCTTATCCTAACCCTAACCCTAACCCTAACCCTAACCCTAACCCTAACCCTAACCCTAACCCTAACCCTAACCCTAACCCTAACCCTAACCCTAACCCTAACCCCTACCCTGAACCTAACCACTCCCACCTGTGACGTCACTCGGGGCCCCTTGCAGACTACTCGGGGCACCCTAAAACCCAAATGTCACAGATGATCCCAAATGTCACAAATGCTCCCAAATGTCACAAATGCTCCCAAATGTCACAGATGCTCCCAAGTGTCACAGATCCTCCCAAGTGTCATAGATGCTCCCAAATGTCACAGATGATCCCAAATGTCACAAATGCTCCCAAATGTCACAGATGATCCCAAGTGTCACACAGGCAAATGACATGTCTATGGACTCAGGAGGACGCCCTGAGCACGGGGAACCAACTCCCGTCTCGATACGACACTCCTACACTTAGGCCAAAAATGAATGGGAGTCTATGGCAGCTATAGGAAGGGGAGGGGCTACAGCCACCAAATTTGGTGACAAGGTGGGAGGTGCTGGGGGACGTATACACACCAAGTCTGGTGACTGTACACCTTATGGTTCGGGAGTTATTGAGAGTGTACCTGTTTTTCAAATGAATGGGAGTCAATGGCAGCTATGTCTTACGAAGGAGCCACACCCACCAAACTTGGAGCGTTTGTAGGTTCCCCCCATGGGTCCCTCTGAGCCCAATATGGACCCTGTACCTCTTTCACTTTTTGAGTTATTGAGAGTGTACCATCGACTTTTCTGGTTTTCATCCCTTATCCTTATCCTAACCCTAACCCTAACCCTAACCCTAACCCTAACCCTAACCCTAACCCTAACCCTAACCCTAACCCTAACCCTAACCCTAACCCTAACCCTAACCCTAACCCTCACCTACTGCCTCACCCAGACCCCTACCCTGAACCTAACCACTCCCACCTGTGACGTCACTCGGGGGCCCTTGCAGACTACTCGGGGCACCCTAAAACCCAAATGTCACAGATGATCCCAAATGTCACAAATGCTCCCAAATGTCACAGATGCTCCCAAGTGTCACAGATGCTCCCAAATGTCACAGATGATCCCAAATGTCACAAATGCTCCCAAATGTCACAGATGATCCCAAGTGTCACACAGGCAAATGACATGTCTATGGACTCAGGAGGACGCCCTGAGCACGGGGAACCAACTCCCGTCTCGATCCAAAACTCCTACACTTAGGCCAAAAATGAATGGGAGTCTATGGCAGCTATAGGAAGGGGAGGGGCTACAGCCACCAAATTTGGTGACAAGGTGGGAGGTGCTGGGGGACGTATACACACCAAGTCTGGTGACTGTACACCTTATGGTTCGGGAGTTATTGAGAGTGTACCTGTTTTTCAAATGAATGGGAGTCAATGGCAGCTATGTCTTAGGAAGGAGCCACACCCACCAAACTTGGAGCGTTTGTAGGTCCCCCCCATGGGTCCCTCTGACCCCAATATGGACCCTGTACCTCTTTCACTTTTTGACTTATTGAGAGTGTACCATCGACTTTTCTGGTTTTCATCCCTTATCCTAACCCTAACCCTAACCCTAACCCTAACCCTAACCCTAACCCTAACCCTAACCCTAACCCTAACCCTAACCCTAACCCTAACCCTAACCCTAACCCTAACCCTAACCCTAACCCTAACCCTGTGACGTACACTCACCTACTGCCTCACCCAGACCCCTACCCTGAACCTAACCACTCCCACCTGTGACGTCACTCGGGGCCCCTTGCAGACTACTCGGGGCACCCTAAAACCCAAATGTCACAGATGATCCCAAATGTCACAAATGCTCCCAAATGTCACAAATGCTCCCAAATGTCACAGATGCTCCCAAGTGTCACAGATCCTCCCAAGTGTCATAGATGCTCCCAAATGTCACAGATGATCCCAAATGTCACAAATGCTCCCAAATGTCACAGATGATCCCAAGTGTCACACAGGCAAATGACATGTCTATGGACTCAGGAGGACGCCCTGAGCACGGGGAACCAACTCCCGTCTCGATACGACACTCCTACACTTAGGCCAAAAATGAATGGGAGTCTATGGCAGCTATAGGAAGGGGAGGGGCTACAGCCACCAAATTTGGTGACAAGGTGGGAGGTGCTGGGGGACGTATACACACCAAGTCTGGTGACTGTACACCTTATGGTTCGGGAGTTATTGAGAGTGTACCTGTTTTTCAAATGAATGGGAGTCAATGGCAGCTATGTCTTACGAAGGAGCCACACCCACCAAACTTGGAGCGTTTGTAGGTTCCCCCCATGGGTCCCTCTGAGCCCAATATGGACCCTGTACCTCTTTCACTTTTTGAGTTATTGAGAGTGTACCATCGACTTTTCTGGTTTTCATCCCTTATCCTAGTCTGAAACCTCAAAATGACCCAAAATTGTGCCACCCAGGAACACTTTCTACTGACTCAGGACACTCTGAAACGCACTCTGGTAAGGTTCCCACAAGCACCTCAAACCAAAACACTTAGTGCAAATTTTCAATCTGGCCTGGTTGAGACCATGACACAGATTGCCACATGGGCATCGACTGGACACATTCTCACTTACAGACTCACCCAGACCCTATCCAGACCTTAACCACTCCCACCTGTGACGTCACTCGGGACCCCTTGCAGACCACTCGGGACACTCCAAAACACACCCTGGTCAAGTTCCCCTAGAGACCGCCCACCACAACACTTGGAGCAATTTTTGGTGTTTTGGTCAACTCAATGGACCATGGCAAATGAGGTGTCTGCGGACTCAGGGGGACGCGCTGAGCACGGGGAAACAACTCCCAGCTCCATCCGACCATCCTAGCCAAACTTCAAAAATGAATGGGAGTCTATGGCAGCTATAGGAAGGGGAGGGGCCAGGACCACCAAACTTGACGGGAAGGTGGGGGGCCCCGGGGGGAGTGTACACACCAAGTTTGGTGAGATTGGCACTTATACTTTTTGACTTATTGAGAGTGCCCGATATTGTCCAATGAATGGGAGTCAATGGCAGCTATGTCAAGGAAAGGGGCCACACCCACCAAACTTTAATAGAATGTGGGTCTCCCCCATGGGTCCCTCTGAGCCCAATATGGGCCCCATACCTCTTTTACTTTTTGACTTATTGAGAGTGCCCGATCGACTTTTCTGGTTTTCATCCCTTATCCTAACCCTAACCCTAACCCTAACCCTAACCCTAACCCTAACCCTAACCCTAACCCTAACCCTAACCCTAACCCTAACCCTAACCCTAACCCTGTGACGTACACTCACCTACTGCCTCACCCAGACCCCTACCCTGAACCTAACCACTCCCACCTGTGACGTCACTCGGGGCCCCTTGCAGACTACTCGGGGCACCCTAAAACCCAAATGTCACAGATGATCCCAAATGTCACAAATGCTCCCAAATGTCACAAATGCTCCCAAATGTCACAGATGCTCCCAAGTGTCACAGATCCTCCCAAGTGTCATAGATGCTCCCAAATGTCACAGATGATCCCAAATGTCACAAATGCTCCCAAATGTCACAGATGATCCCAAGTGTCACACAGGCAAATGACATGTCTATGGACTCAGGAGGACGCCCTGAGCACGGGGAACCAACTCCCGTCTCGATACGACACTCCTACACTTAGGCCAAAAATGAATGGGAGTCTATGGCAGCTATAGGAAGGGGAGGGGCTACAGCCACCAAATTTGGTGACAAGGTGGGAGGTGCTGGGGGACGTATACACACCAAGTCTGGTGACTGTACACCTTATGGTTCGGGAGTTATTGAGAGTGTACCTGTTTTTCAAATGAATGGGAGTCAATGGCAGCTATGTCTTACGAAGGAGCCACACCCACCAAACTTGGAGCGTTTGTAGGTTCCCCCCATGGGTCCCTCTGAGCCCAATATGGACCCTGTACCTCTTTCACTTTTTGAGTTATTGAGAGTGTACCATCGACTTTTCTGGTTTTCATCCCTTATCCTAGTCTGAAACCTCAAAATGACCCAAAATTGTGCCACCCAGGAACACTTTCTACTGACTCAGGACACTCTGAAACGCACTCTGGTAAGGTTCCCACAAGCACCTCAAACCAAAACACTTAGTGCAAATTTTCAATCTGGCCTGGTTGAGACCATGACACAGATTGCCACATGGGCATCGACTGGACACATTCTCACTTACAGACTCACCCAGACCCTATCCAGACCTTAACCACTCCCACCTGTGACGTCACTCGGGACCCCTTGCAGACCACTCGGGACACTCCAAAACACACCCTGGTCAAGTTCCCCTAGAGACCGCCCACCACAACACTTGGAGCAATTTTTGGTGTTTTGGTCAACTCAATGGACCATGGCAAATGAGGTGTCTGCGGACTCAGGGGGACGCGCTGAGCACGGGGAAACAACTCCCAGCTCCATCCGACCATCCTAGCCAAACTTCAAAAATGAATGGGAGTCTATGGCAGCTATAGGAAGGGGAGGGGCCAGGACCACCAAACTTGACGGGAAGGTGGGGGGCCCCGGGGGGAGTGTACACACCAAGTTTGGTGAGATTGGCACTTATACTTTTTGACTTATTGAGAGTGCCCGATATTGTCCAATGAATGGGAGTCAATGGCAGCTATGTCAAGGAAAGGGGCCACACCCACCAAACTTTAATAGAATGTGGGTCTCCCCCATGGGTCCCTCTGAGCCCAATATGGGCCCCATACCTCTTTTACTTTTTGACTTATTGAGAGTGCCCGATCGACTTTTCTGGTTTTCATCCCTTATCCTAACCCTAACCCTAACCCTAACCCTAACCCTAACCCTAACCCTAACCCTAACCCTAACCCTAACCCTGTGACGTACACTCACCTACTGCCTCACCCAGACCCCTACCCTGAACCTAACCACTCCCACCTGTGACGTCACTCGGGGCCCCTTGCAGACTACTCGGGGCACCCTAAAACCCAAATGTCACAGATGATCCCAAATGTCACAAATGCTCCCAAATGTCACAAATGCTCCCAAATGTCACAGATGCTCCCAAGTGTCACAGATCCTCCCAAGTGTCATAGATGCTCCCAAATGTCACAGATGATCCCAAATGTCACAAATGCTCCCAAATGTCACAGATGATCCCAAGTGTCACACAGGCAAATGACATGTCTATGGACTCAGGAGGACGCCCTGAGCACGGGGAACCAACTCCCGTCTCGATACGACACTCCTACACTTAGGCCAAAAATGAATGGGAGTCTATGGCAGCTATAGGAAGGGGAGGGGCTACAGCCACCAAATTTGGTGACAAGGTGGGAGGTGCTGGGGGACGTATACACACCAAGTCTGGTGACTGTACACCTTATGGTTCGGGAGTTATTGAGAGTGTACCTGTTTTTCAAATGAATGGGAGTCAATGGCAGCTATGTCTTACGAAGGAGCCACACCCACCAAACTTGGAGCGTTTGTAGGTTCCCCCCATGGGTCCCTCTGAGCCCAATATGGACCCTGTACCTCTTTCACTTTTTGAGTTATTGAGAGTGTACCATCGACTTTTCTGGTTTTCATCCCTTATCCTTATCCTAACCCTAACCCTAACCCTAACCCTAACCCTAACCCTAACCCTAACCCTAACCCTAACCCTAACCCTAACCCTAACCCTAACCCTAACCTAACCCTAACCCTAACCCTAACCCTCACCTACTGCCTCACCCAGACCCCTACCCTGAACCTAACCACTCCCACCTGTGACGTCACTCGGGGCCCTTGCAGACTACTCGGGGCACCCTAAAACCCAAATGTCACAGATGATCCCAAATGTCACAAATGCTCCCAAATGTCACAGATGCTCCCAAGTGTCACAGATGCTCCCAAATGTCACAGATGATCCCAAATGTCACAAATGCTCCCAAATGTCACAGATGATCCCAAGTGTCACACAGGCAAATGACATGTCTATGGACTCAGGAGGACGCCCTGAGCACGGGGAACCAACTCCCGTCTCGATCCAAAACTCCTACACTTAGGCCAAAAATGAATGGGAGTCTATGGCAGCTATAGGAAGGGGAGGGGCTACAGCCACCAAATTTGGTGACAAGGTGGGAGGTGCTGGGGGACGTATACACACCAAGTCTGGTGACTGTACACCTTATGGTTCGGGAGTTATTGAGAGTGTACCTGTTTTTCAAATGAATGGGAGTCAATGGCAGCTATGTCTTAGGAAGGAGCCACACCCACCAAACTTGGAGCGTTTGTAGGTCCCCCCATGGGTCCCTCTGAGCCCCAATATGGACCCTGTACCTCTTTCACTTTTTGACTTATTGAGAGTGTACCATCGACTTTTCTGGTTTTCATCCCTTATCCTAACCCTAACCCTAACCCTAACCCTAACCCTAACCCTAACCCTAACCCTAACCCTAACCCTAACCCTAACCCTAACCCTAACCCTAACCCTAACCCTAACCCTAACCCTAACCCTGTGACGTACACTCACCTACTGCCTCACCCAGACCCCTACCCTGAACCTAACCACTCCCACCTGTGACGTCACTCGGGGCCCCTTGCAGACTACTCGGGGCACCCTAAAACCCAAATGTCACAGATGATCCCAAATGTCACAAATGCTCCCAAATGTCACAAATGCTCCCAAATGTCACAGATGCTCCCAAGTGTCACAGATCCTCCCAAGTGTCATAGATGCTCCCAAATGTCACAGATGATCCCAAATGTCACAAATGCTCCCAAATGTCACAGATGATCCCAAGTGTCACACAGGCAAATGACATGTCTATGGACTCAGGAGGACGCCCTGAGCACGGGGAACCAACTCCCGTCTCGATACGACACTCCTACACTTAGGCCAAAAATGAATGGGAGTCTATGGCAGCTATAGGAAGGGGAGGGGCTACAGCCACCAAATTTGGTGACAAGGTGGGAGGTGCTGGGGGACGTATACACACCAAGTCTGGTGACTGTACACCTTATGGTTCGGGAGTTATTGAGAGTGTACCTGTTTTTCAAATGAATGGGAGTCAATGGCAGCTATGTCTTACGAAGGAGCCACACCCACCAAACTTGGAGCGTTTGTAGGTTCCCCCCATGGGTCCCTCTGAGCCCAATATGGACCCTGTACCTCTTTCACTTTTTGAGTTATTGAGAGTGTACCATCGACTTTTCTGGTTTTCATCCCTTATCCTTATCCTAACCCTAACCCTAACCCTAACCCTAACCCTAACCCTAACCCTAACCCTAACCCTAACCCTAACCCTAACCCTAACCCTAACCCTAACCCTAACCCTAACCCTCACCTACTGCCTCACCCAGACCCCTACCCTGAACCTAACCACTCCCACCTGTGACGTCACTCGGGGGCCCTTGCAGACTACTCGGGGCACCCTAAAACCCAAATGTCACAGATGATCCCAAATGTCACAAATGCTCCCAAATGTCACAGATGCTCCCAAGTGTCACAGATGCTCCCAAATGTCACAGATGATCCCAAATGTCACAAATGCTCCCAAATGTCACAGATGATCCCAAGTGTCACACAGGCAAATGACATGTCTATGGACTCAGGAGGACGCCCTGAGCACGGGGAACCAACTCCCGTCTCGATCCAAAACTCCTACACTTAGGCCAAAAATGAATGGGAGTCTATGGCAGCTATAGGAAGGGGAGGGGCTACAGCCACCAAATTTGGTGACAAGGTGGGAGGTGCTGGGGGACGTATACACACCAAGTCTGGTGACTGTACACCTTATGGTTCGGGAGTTATTGAGAGTGTACCTGTTTTTCAAATGAATGGGAGTCAATGGCAGCTATGTCTTAGGAAGGAGCCACACCCACCAAACTTGGAGCGTTTGTAGGTCCCCCCCATGGGTCCCTCTGACCCCAATATGGACCCTGTACCTCTTTCACTTTTTGACTTATTGAGAGTGTACCATCGACTTTTCTGGTTTTCATCCCTTATCCTAACCCTAACCCTAACCCTAACCCTAACCCTAACCCTAACCCTAACCCTAACCCTAACCCTAACCCTAACCCTAACCCTAACCCTAACCCTAACCCTAACCCTAACCCTAACCCTGTGACGTACACTCACCTACTGCCTCACCCAGACCCCTACCCTGAACCTAACCACTCCCACCTGTGACGTCACTCGGGGCCCCTTGCAGACTACTCGGGGCACCCTAAAACCCAAATGTCACAGATGATCCCAAATGTCACAAATGCTCCCAAATGTCACAAATGCTCCCAAATGTCACAGATGCTCCCAAGTGTCACAGATCCTCCCAAGTGTCATAGATGCTCCCAAATGTCACAGATGATCCCAAATGTCACAAATGCTCCCAAATGTCACAGATGATCCCAAGTGTCACACAGGCAAATGACATGTCTATGGACTCAGGAGGACGCCCTGAGCACGGGGAACCAACTCCCGTCTCGATACGACACTCCTACACTTAGGCCAAAAATGAATGGGAGTCTATGGCAGCTATAGGAAGGGGAGGGGCTACAGCCACCAAATTTGGTGACAAGGTGGGAGGTGCTGGGGGACGTATACACACCAAGTCTGGTGACTGTACACCTTATGGTTCGGGAGTTATTGAGAGTGTACCTGTTTTTCAAATGAATGGGAGTCAATGGCAGCTATGTCTTACGAAGGAGCCACACCCACCAAACTTGGAGCGTTTGTAGGTTCCCCCCATGGGTCCCTCTGAGCCCAATATGGACCCTGTACCTCTTTCACTTTTTGAGTTATTGAGAGTGTACCATCGACTTTTCTGGTTTTCATCCCTTATCCTAGTCTGAAACCTCAAAATGACCCAAAATTGTGCCACCCAGGAACACTTTCTACTGACTCAGGACACTCTGAAACGCACTCTGGTAAGGTTCCCACAAGCACCTCAAACCAAAACACTTAGTGCAAATTTTCAATCTGGCCTGGTTGAGACCATGACACAGATTGCCACATGGGCATCGACTGGACACATTCTCACTTACAGACTCACCCAGACCCTATCCAGACCTTAACCACTCCCACCTGTGACGTCACTCGGGACCCCTTGCAGACCACTCGGGACACTCCAAAACACACCCTGGTCAAGTTCCCCTAGAGACCGCCCACCACAACACTTGGAGCAATTTTTGGTGTTTTGGTCAACTCAATGGACCATGGCAAATGAGGTGTCTGCGGACTCAGGGGGACGCGCTGAGCACGGGGAAACAACTCCCAGCTCCATCCGACCATCCTAGCCAAACTTCAAAAATGAATGGGAGTCTATGGCAGCTATAGGAAGGGGAGGGGCCAGGACCACCAAACTTGACGGGAAGGTGGGGGGCCCCGGGGGGAGTGTACACACCAAGTTTGGTGAGATTGGCACTTATACTTTTTGACTTATTGAGAGTGCCCGATATTGTCCAATGAATGGGAGTCAATGGCAGCTATGTCAAGGAAAGGGGCCACACCCACCAAACTTTAATAGAATGTGGGTCTCCCCCATGGGTCCCTCTGAGCCCAATATGGGCCCCATACCTCTTTTACTTTTTGACTTATTGAGAGTGCCCGATCGACTTTTCTGGTTTTCATCCCTTATCCTAACCCTAACCCTAACCCTAACCCTAACCCTAACCCTAACCCTAACCCTAACCCTAACCCTAACCCTAACCCTAACCCTAACCCTAACCCTGTGACGTACACTCACCTACTGCCTCACCCAGACCCCTACCCTGAACCTAACCACTCCCACCTGTGACGTCACTCGGGGCCCCTTGCAGACTACTCGGGGCACCCTAAAACCCAAATGTCACAGATGATCCCAAATGTCACAAATGCTCCCAAATGTCACAAATGCTCCCAAATGTCACAGATGCTCCCAAGTGTCACAGATCCTCCCAAGTGTCATAGATGCTCCCAAATGTCACAGATGATCCCAAATGTCACAAATGCTCCCAAATGTCACAGATGATCCCAAGTGTCACACAGGCAAATGACATGTCTATGGACTCAGGAGGACGCCCTGAGCACGGGGAACCAACTCCCGTCTCGATACGACACTCCTACACTTAGGCCAAAAATGAATGGGAGTCTATGGCAGCTATAGGAAGGGGAGGGGCTACAGCCACCAAATTTGGTGACAAGGTGGGAGGTGCTGGGGGACGTATACACACCAAGTCTGGTGACTGTACACCTTATGGTTCGGGAGTTATTGAGAGTGTACCTGTTTTTCAAATGAATGGGAGTCAATGGCAGCTATGTCTTACGAAGGAGCCACACCCACCAAACTTGGAGCGTTTGTAGGTTCCCCCCATGGGTCCCTCTGAGCCCAATATGGACCCTGTACCTCTTTCACTTTTTGAGTTATTGAGAGTGTACCATCGACTTTTCTGGTTTTCATCCCTTATCCTAGTCTGAAACCTCAAAATGACCCAAAATTGTGCCACCCAGGAACACTTTCTACTGACTCAGGACACTCTGAAACGCACTCTGGTAAGGTTCCCACAAGCACCTCAAACCAAAACACTTAGTGCAAATTTTCAATCTGGCCTGGTTGAGACCATGACACAGATTGCCACATGGGCATCGACTGGACACATTCTCACTTACAGACTCACCCAGACCCTATCCAGACCTTAACCACTCCCACCTGTGACGTCACTCGGGACCCCTTGCAGACCACTCGGGACACTCCAAAACACACCCTGGTCAAGTTCCCCTAGAGACCGCCCACCACAACACTTGGAGCAATTTTTGGTGTTTTGGTCAACTCAATGGACCATGGCAAATGAGGTGTCTGCGGACTCAGGGGGACGCGCTGAGCACGGGGAAACAACTCCCAGCTCCATCCGACCATCCTAGCCAAACTTCAAAAATGAATGGGAGTCTATGGCAGCTATAGGAAGGGGAGGGGCCAGGACCACCAAACTTGACGGGAAGGTGGGGGGCCCCGGGGGGAGTGTACACACCAAGTTTGGTGAGATTGGCACTTATACTTTTTGACTTATTGAGAGTGCCCGATATTGTCCAATGAATGGGAGTCAATGGCAGCTATGTCAAGGAAAGGGGCCACACCCACCAAACTTTAATAGAATGTGGGTCTCCCCCATGGGTCCCTCTGAGCCCAATATGGGCCCCATACCTCTTTTACTTTTTGACTTATTGAGAGTGCCCGATCGACTTTTCTGGTTTTCATCCCTTATCCTAACCCTAACCCTAACCCTAACCCTAACCCTAACCCTAACCCTAACCCTAACCCTAACCCTAACCCTGTGACGTACACTCACCTACTGCCTCACCCAGACCCCTACCCTGAACCTAACCACTCCCACCTGTGACGTCACTCGGGGCCCCTTGCAGACTACTCGGGGCACCCTAAAACCCAAATGTCACAGATGATCCCAAATGTCACAAATGCTCCCAAATGTCACAAATGCTCCCAAATGTCACAGATGCTCCCAAGTGTCACAGATCCTCCCAAGTGTCATAGATGCTCCCAAATGTCACAGATGATCCCAAATGTCACAAATGCTCCCAAATGTCACAGATGATCCCAAGTGTCACACAGGCAAATGACATGTCTATGGACTCAGGAGGACGCCCTGAGCACGGGGAACCAACTCCCGTCTCGATACGACACTCCTACACTTAGGCCAAAAATGAATGGGAGTCTATGGCAGCTATAGGAAGGGGAGGGGCTACAGCCACCAAATTTGGTGACAAGGTGGGAGGTGCTGGGGGACGTATACACACCAAGTCTGGTGACTGTACACCTTATGGTTCGGGAGTTATTGAGAGTGTACCTGTTTTTCAAATGAATGGGAGTCAATGGCAGCTATGTCTTACGAAGGAGCCACACCCACCAAACTTGGAGCGTTTGTAGGTTCCCCCCATGGGTCCCTCTGAGCCCAATATGGACCCTGTACCTCTTTCACTTTTTGAGTTATTGAGAGTGTACCATCGACTTTTCTGGTTTTCATCCCTTATCCTTATCCTAACCCTAACCCTAACCCTAACCCTAACCCTAACCCTAACCCTAACCCTAACCCTAACCCTAACCCTAACCCTAACCCTAACCCTAACCCTAACCCTAACCCTCACCTACTGCCTCACCCAGACCCCTACCCTGAACCTAACCACTCCCACCTGTGACGTCACTCGGGGGCCCTTGCAGACTACTCGGGGCACCCTAAAACCCAAATGTCACAGATGATCCCAAATGTCACAAATGCTCCCAAATGTCACAGATGCTCCCAAGTGTCACAGATGCTCCCAAATGTCACAGATGATCCCAAATGTCACAAATGCTCCCAAATGTCACAGATGATCCCAAGTGTCACACAGGCAAATGACATGTCTATGGACTCAGGAGGACGCCCTGAGCACGGGGAACCAACTCCCGTCTCGATCCAAAACTCCTACACTTAGGCCAAAAATGAATGGGAGTCTATGGCAGCTATAGGAAGGGGAGGGGCTACAGCCACCAAATTTGGTGACAAGGTGGGAGGTGCTGGGGGACGTATACACACCAAGTCTGGTGACTGTACACCTTATGGTTCGGGAGTTATTGAGAGTGTACCTGTTTTTCAAATGAATGGGAGTCAATGGCAGCTATGTCTTAGGAAGGAGCCACACCCACCAAACTTGGAGCGTTTGTAGGTCCCCCCCATGGGTCCCTCTGACCCCAATATGGACCCTGTACCTCTTTCACTTTTTGACTTATTGAGAGTGTACCATCGACTTTTCTGGTTTTCATCCCTTATCCTAACCCTAACCCTAACCCTAACCCTAACCCTAACCCTAACCCTAACCCTAACCCTAACCCTAACCCTAACCCTAACCCTAACCCTAACCCTAACCCTAACCCTAACCCTAACCCTAACCCTGTGACGTACACTCACCTACTGCCTCACCCAGACCCCTACCCTGAACCTAACCACTCCCACCTGTGACGTCACTCGGGGCCCCTTGCAGACTACTCGGGGCACCCTAAAACCCAAATGTCACAGATGATCCCAAATGTCACAAATGCTCCCAAATGTCACAAATGCTCCCAAATGTCACAGATGCTCCCAAGTGTCACAGATCCTCCCAAGTGTCATAGATGCTCCCAAATGTCACAGATGATCCCAAATGTCACAAATGCTCCCAAATGTCACAGATGATCCCAAGTGTCACACAGGCAAATGACATGTCTATGGACTCAGGAGGACGCCCTGAGCACGGGGAACCAACTCCCGTCTCGATACGACACTCCTACACTTAGGCCAAAAATGAATGGGAGTCTATGGCAGCTATAGGAAGGGGAGGGGCTACAGCCACCAAATTTGGTGACAAGGTGGGAGGTGCTGGGGGACGTATACACACCAAGTCTGGTGACTGTACACCTTATGGTTCGGGAGTTATTGAGAGTGTACCTGTTTTTCAAATGAATGGGAGTCAATGGCAGCTATGTCTTACGAAGGAGCCACACCCACCAAACTTGGAGCGTTTGTAGGTTCCCCCCATGGGTCCCTCTGAGCCCAATATGGACCCTGTACCTCTTTCACTTTTTGAGTTATTGAGAGTGTACCATCGACTTTTCTGGTTTTCATCCCTTATCCTAGTCTGAAACCTCAAAATGACCCAAAATTGTGCCACCCAGGAACACTTTCTACTGACTCAGGACACTCTGAAACGCACTCTGGTAAGGTTCCCACAAGCACCTCAAACCAAAACACTTAGTGCAAATTTTCAATCTGGCCTGGTTGAGACCATGACACAGATTGCCACATGGGCATCGACTGGACACATTCTCACTTACAGACTCACCCAGACCCTATCCAGACCTTAACCACTCCCACCTGTGACGTCACTCGGGACCCCTTGCAGACCACTCGGGACACTCCAAAACACACCCTGGTCAAGTTCCCCTAGAGACCGCCCACCACAACACTTGGAGCAATTTTTGGTGTTTTGGTCAACTCAATGGACCATGGCAAATGAGGTGTCTGCGGACTCAGGGGGACGCGCTGAGCACGGGGAAACAACTCCCAGCTCCATCCGACCATCCTAGCCAAACTTCAAAAATGAATGGGAGTCTATGGCAGCTATAGGAAGGGGAGGGGCCAGGACCACCAAACTTGACGGGAAGGTGGGGGGCCCCGGGGGGAGTGTACACACCAAGTTTGGTGAGATTGGCACTTATACTTTTTGACTTATTGAGAGTGCCCGATATTGTCCAATGAATGGGAGTCAATGGCAGCTATGTCAAGGAAAGGGGCCACACCCACCAAACTTTAATAGAATGTGGGTCTCCCCCATGGGTCCCTCTGAGCCCAATATGGGCCCCATACCTCTTTTACTTTTTGACTTATTGAGAGTGCCCGATCGACTTTTCTGGTTTTCATCCCTTATCCTAACCCTAACCCTAACCCTAACCCTAACCCTAACCCTAACCCTAACCCTAACCCTAACCCTAACCCTAACCCTAACCCTAACCCTAACCCTAACCCTGTGACGTACACTCACCTACTGCCTCACCCAGACCCCTACCCTGAACCTAACCACTCCCACCTGTGACGTCACTCGGGGCCCCTTGCAGACTACTCGGGGCACCCTAAAACCCAAATGTCACAGATGATCCCAAATGTCACAAATGCTCCCAAATGTCACAAATGCTCCCAAATGTCACAGATGCTCCCAAGTGTCACAGATCCTCCCAAGTGTCATAGATGCTCCCAAATGTCACAGATGATCCCAAATGTCACAAATGCTCCCAAATGTCACAGATGATCCCAAGTGTCACACAGGCAAATGACATGTCTATGGACTCAGGAGGACGCCCTGAGCACGGGGAACCAACTCCCGTCTCGATACGACACTCCTACACTTAGGCCAAAAATGAATGGGAGTCTATGGCAGCTATAGGAAGGGGAGGGGCTACAGCCACCAAATTTGGTGACAAGGTGGGAGGTGCTGGGGGACGTATACACACCAAGTCTGGTGACTGTACACCTTATGGTTCGGGAGTTATTGAGAGTGTACCTGTTTTTCAAATGAATGGGAGTCAATGGCAGCTATGTCTTACGAAGGAGCCACACCCACCAAACTTGGAGCGTTTGTAGGTTCCCCCCATGGGTCCCTCTGAGCCCAATATGGACCCTGTACCTCTTTCACTTTTTGAGTTATTGAGAGTGTACCATCGACTTTTCTGGTTTTCATCCCTTATCCTAGTCTGAAACCTCAAAATGACCCAAAATTGTGCCACCCAGGAACACTTTCTACTGACTCAGGACACTCTGAAACGCACTCTGGTAAGGTTCCCACAAGCACCTCAAACCAAAACACTTAGTGCAAATTTTCAATCTGGCCTGGTTGAGACCATGACACAGATTGCCACATGGGCATCGACTGGACACATTCTCACTTACAGACTCACCCAGACCCTATCCAGACCTTAACCACTCCCACCTGTGACGTCACTCGGGACCCCTTGCAGACCACTCGGGACACTCCAAAACACACCCTGGTCAAGTTCCCCTAGAGACCGCCCACCACAACACTTGGAGCAATTTTTGGTGTTTTGGTCAACTCAATGGACCATGGCAAATGAGGTGTCTGCGGACTCAGGGGGACGCGCTGAGCACGGGGAAACAACTCCCAGCTCCATCCGACCATCCTAGCCAAACTTCAAAAATGAATGGGAGTCTATGGCAGCTATAGGAAGGGGAGGGGCCAGGACCACCAAACTTGACGGGAAGGTGGGGGGCCCCGGGGGGAGTGTACACACCAAGTTTGGTGAGATTGGCACTTATACTTTTTGACTTATTGAGAGTGCCCGATATTGTCCAATGAATGGGAGTCAATGGCAGCTATGTCAAGGAAAGGGGCCACACCCACCAAACTTTAATAGAATGTGGGTCTCCCCCATGGGTCCCTCTGAGCCCAATATGGGCCCCATACCTCTTTTACTTTTTGACTTATTGAGAGTGCCCGATCGACTTTTCTGGTTTTCATCCCTTATCCTAACCCTAACCCTAACCCTAACCCTAACCCTAACCCTAACCCTAACCCTAACCCTAACCCTAACCCTGTGACGTACACTCACCTACTGCCTCACCCAGACCCCTACCCTGAACCTAACCACTCCCACCTGTGACGTCACTCGGGGCCCCTTGCAGACTACTCGGGGCACCCTAAAACCCAAATGTCACAGATGATCCCAAATGTCACAAATGCTCCCAAATGTCACAAATGCTCCCAAATGTCACAGATGCTCCCAAGTGTCACAGATCCTCCCAAGTGTCATAGATGCTCCCAAATGTCACAGATGATCCCAAATGTCACAAATGCTCCCAAATGTCACAGATGATCCCAAGTGTCACACAGGCAAATGACATGTCTATGGACTCAGGAGGACGCCCTGAGCACGGGGAACCAACTCCCGTCTCGATACGACACTCCTACACTTAGGCCAAAAATGAATGGGAGTCTATGGCAGCTATAGGAAGGGGAGGGGCTACAGCCACCAAATTTGGTGACAAGGTGGGAGGTGCTGGGGGACGTATACACACCAAGTCTGGTGACTGTACACCTTATGGTTCGGGAGTTATTGAGAGTGTACCTGTTTTTCAAATGAATGGGAGTCAATGGCAGCTATGTCTTACGAAGGAGCCACACCCACCAAACTTGGAGCGTTTGTAGGTTCCCCCCATGGGTCCCTCTGAGCCCAATATGGACCCTGTACCTCTTTCACTTTTTGAGTTATTGAGAGTGTACCATCGACTTTTCTGGTTTTCATCCCTTATCCTTATCCTAACCCTAACCCTAACCCTAACCCTAACCCTAACCCTAACCCTAACCCTAACCCTAACCCTAACCCTAACCCTAACCCTAACCCTAACCCTAACCCTAACCCTCACCTACTGCCTCACCCAGACCCCTACCCTGAACCTAACCACTCCCACCTGTGACGTCACTCGGGGGCCCTTGCAGACTACTCGGGGCACCCTAAAACCCAAATGTCACAGATGATCCCAAATGTCACAAATGCTCCCAAATGTCACAGATGCTCCCAAGTGTCACAGATGCTCCCAAATGTCACAGATGATCCCAAATGTCACAAATGCTCCCAAATGTCACAGATGATCCCAAGTGTCACACAGGCAAATGACATGTCTATGGACTCAGGAGGACGCCCTGAGCACGGGGAACCAACTCCCGTCTCGATCCAAAACTCCTACACTTAGGCCAAAAATGAATGGGAGTCTATGGCAGCTATAGGAAGGGGAGGGGCTACAGCCACCAAATTTGGTGACAAGGTGGGAGGTGCTGGGGGACGTATACACACCAAGTCTGGTGACTGTACACCTTATGGTTCGGGAGTTATTGAGAGTGTACCTGTTTTTCAAATGAATGGGAGTCAATGGCAGCTATGTCTTAGGAAGGAGCCACACCCACCAAACTTGGAGCGTTTGTAGGTCCCCCCCATGGGTCCCTCTGACCCCAATATGGACCCTGTACCTCTTTCACTTTTTGACTTATTGAGAGTGTACCATCGACTTTTCTGGTTTTCATCCCTTATCCTAACCTAACCCTAACCCTAACCCACTTTTTGAGTTATTGAGAGTGTACCATCGACTTTTCTGGTTTTCATCCCTTATCCTAACCCTAACCCTAACCCTAACCCTAACCCAGGAACACTTTCTACTGACTCAGGACACTCTGAAACGCACTCTGGTAAGGTTCCCACAAGCACCTCAAACCAAAACACTTAGTGCAAATTTTCAATCTGGCCTGGTTGAGACCATGACACAGATTGCCACATGGGCATCGACTGGACACATTCTCACTTACAGACTCACCCAGACCCTATCCAGACCTTAACCACTCCCACCTGTGACGTCACTCGGGACCCCTTGCAGACCACTCGGGACACTCCAAAACACACCCTGGTCAGGTTCCCCTAGAGACCGCCCACCACCACACTTGGAGCAATTTTTGGCCTTTGGGCAAGGTCAATGAAACATGGCAAATCGCATGTCTACGCACTCAGGGCGACCTCCTGAGCACGGAAAACCAACTCCCAGCTCCATCCCACGCTCCTAGCCAAACCTATTGAGCTTGTCCGAACTTGTCCGATGAATGGGAGTCAATGGCAGCTATGTCAAAGGAAGGGGCCACACCCACCAAACTTGGAGCGTTTGTGGGTCCCCTCAGACACACTCTCTGGGCCAAGTATGGTCCCCCTACCTCTTGTACTTTTGCAGTTATTGAGCTTGTCCGAACGACTTTTCTGGTTTTCATCCCTTATCCTAACCCTAACCCTAACCCTAACCCTAACCCTAACCCTAACCCTAACCCTAACCCTAAGACAGGAGGGATAAGGAACGTTTGGGGCGCCTTCTACCAGGAGTAAAAGTGGGTAAGGGGGCTTGCTAGATGGAAGGAAGGAAGGTAGGAAGTAGGAGACAATAAAGTCTAGGGGAAGGACACTTACCGGGAACAATACATACCTGAAAAAGAGAAAAGATACTTACCTGAAAGAAACCTGAAAAAAAGAAATACTTACCTGAAAGAAACCTGAAAAAAAGAAATACTTACCTGAAAGAAACCTGTAAAAGAAAAATACTTACCTGAAAGAAATGCGAACCTGTAAAAGAGAAACTTACCTGGAAGAGACGCAAACCTGAAAAAGAAAAATACTTACCGCACATATAAATAGAACGCAAGAAGAAGGAAGGACAGACCTGATGAAGACACGGACGAATACAGACCTGATGAAGACACATAAACAGTCGAAACGTCGTCGACGAGACCGTCCGTAATTTGGAAAAAAGGAAAAGAAAAGCAAAGCAAAGCGAAATTGAAGAAACAGATAAAGAACACAATTACTAAGACAGAAAAAAACTCAACATAAGTGCACATATAAAAGACAGACAACTCCATATAGAGACAACACCGGACTTGACACAGCAAAACATCTTTATTATTAAATAGCAAAGGCGACACAGCAAAACTTTATTAATAGATAGCCAAGGCGACTGGGGATGGGAGACTTGGTGGCTGACCGACACCATGATGGCCAGTGCATTCCAGTTCCCCCCTTCGGGGGGAACTGTCATATCTTTGGTTCCCTAACCTGCCCGTGCCTCTGGTCAAGCGGCAGTCACTGGGTCTCCCTTTCCTAACCCCACCCCTGTATCTGACCCTTACCCTAACCCCACCCCCACCCCATGCCTAAACCTAACCCTGAGTCCAAACTAAAAATCTAAAAAGATGTGTAAATAGGGAAAGACAGAAAAAGAAAGGAAATAGGGGGTGCCTAATCTAATTAGAGAAACAAAGAAGAGAAAATTATCTAAATTAAGAAAGACAGAGAGAAGAACAGAACAGGGGGTGCCACATATAAAGAAACAGAGAAAGAAAATTAGAGAACCCTACCCCACCCCGGATTCGAAAGACAGCGAGAGAGGCAGGCCCACCTCCAGGAGCTGCGGGATACCAGCCCAGGGGACCAGTAGCGACAGATATATTGGGCATCCCGCGACCCAGGGGAGGCAACGCGAGGACTAAGACCCCACAGAATTCCGCAAGAAGCGAGGTACATATATTGGGCATCCCACGCCCCAAGGAGAGGCAATAAGAGGACTAAGACCCCACAGAATTCCGCATGAAGCGAGGTACGTTTTTCGGCAGAGTAAACCCAATGGCTGGGATTCCCGTCGGCAAGCGGACGGTTGGGTCTGTCTCTCTGGCGGCTGCAGGTAATCCGACCCTTACCCCATTCCATATCCTGACCCCTATTGACCCCTAGCTAACCCCAATTCCCCATTTCCTAAACCCTAATCCCACCAACAAACCTAAATATAAACCTAAAATAAGGGACAACTAAATGGAAAATTTTGGGATTAATTAAATCTAAAATTAAGAGATATATAAGGAACAGGAGGACGAGGGATTTTTCAAATTCAAATTGGACACAGAGGGGAAAGGATCAAAAAACAGAAAAGCTTAGAAAAATGCGAGAAATTAAGAAACAAATTAGACTCATTTTATTGGAGGGGTAAAGAAACAGAAAAGCTAAGGAAAGCATATAGAAAAAAACAGAAAAAAACAGAAAAAGGATAAAAAACCACGAAAAAAATATATAAATAATATACCTACCTAAACCGGAATAAAAACCCAAACCTGAAAAGAAAAGTTACTTACCTGGATAAAACGCAAACCTGAAAAGTAGAGAAATACTCACCTGAAAAGGACAGTGGGGGCCATCTAGCAAGAAGAACGGGGGAAATTAGAAAGACAAAAGAAAGGATGCAGAGTGCAAAGAAGAAAGGACTGTGAGAGAGTCATATGACGGTGTGAGAGTCATAATGGAAAGAAGACAGGAGGGATAAGGAACGTTTGGGGCGCCTTCTACCAGGAGTAAAAGTGGGTAAGGGGGCTTGCTAGATGGAAGGAAGGAAGGTAGGAAGTAGGAGACAATAAAGTCTAGGGGAAGGACACTTACCGGGAACAATACATACCTGAAAAAGAGAAAAGATACTTACCTGAAAGAAACCTGAAAAAAAGAAATACTTACCTGAAAGAAACCTGAAAAAAAGAAATACTTACCTGAAAGAAACCTGTAAAAGAAAAATACTTACCTGAAAGAAATGCGAACCTGTAAAAGAGAAACTTACCTGGAAGAGACGCAAACCTGAAAAAGAAAAATACTTACCGCACATATAAATAGAACGCAAGAAGAAGGAAGGACAGACCTGATGAAGACACGGACGAATACAGACCTGATGAAGACACATAAACAGTCGAAACGTCGTCGACGAGACCGTCCGTAATTTGGAAAAAAGGAAAAGAAAAGCAAAGCAAAGCGAAATTGAAGAAACAGATAAAGAACACAATTACTAAGACAGAAAAAAACTCAACATAAGTGCACATATAAAAGACAGACAACTCCATATAGAGACAACACCGGACTTGACACAGCAAAACATCTTTATTATTAAATAGCAAAGGCGACACAGCAAAACTTTATTAATAGATAGCCAAGGCGACTGGGGATGGGAGACTTGGTGGCTGACCGACACCATGATGGCCAGTGCATTCCAGTTCCCCCCTTCGGGGGGAACTGTCATATCTTTGGTTCCCTAACCTGCCCGTGCCTCTGGTCAAGCGGCAGTCACTGGGTCTCCCTTTCCTAACCCCACCCCTGTATCTGACCCTTACCCTAACCCCACCCCCACCCCATGCCTAAACCTAACCCTGAGTCCAAACTAAAAATCTAAAAAGATGTGTAAATAGGGAAAGACAGAAAAAGAAAGGAAATAGGGGGTGCCTAATCTAATTAGAGAAACAAAGAAGAGAAAATTATCTAAATTAAGAAAGACAGAGAGAAGAACAGAACAGGGGGTGCCACATATAAAGAAACAGAGAAAGAAAATTAGAGAACCCTACCCCACCCCGGATTCGAAAGACAGCGAGAGAGGCAGGCCCACCTCCAGGAGCTGCGGGATACCAGCCCAGGGGACCAGTAGCGACAGATATATTGGGCATCCCGCGACCCAGGGGAGGCAACGCGAGGACTAAGACCCCACAGAATTCCGCAAGAAGCGAGGTACATATATTGGGCATCCCACGCCCCAAGGAGAGGCAATAAGAGGACTAAGACCCCACAGAATTCCGCATGAAGCGAGGTACGTTTTTCGGCAGAGTAAACCCAATGGCTGGGATTCCCGTCGGCAAAGCGGACGGTTGGGTCTGTCTCTCTGGCGGCTGCAGGTAATCCGACCCTTACCCCATTCCATATCCTGACCCCTATTGACCCCTAGCTAACCCCAATTCCCCATTTCCTAAACCCTAATCCCACCAACAAACCTAAATATAAACCTAAAATAAGGGACAACTAAATGGAAAATTTTGGGATTAATTAAATCTAAAATTAAGAGATATATAAGGAACAGGAGGACGAGGGATTTTTCAAATTCAAATTGGACACAGAGGGGAAAGGATCAAAAAACAGAAAAGCTTAGAAAAATGCGAGAAATTAAGAAACAAATTAGACTCATTTTATTGGAGGGGTAAAGAAACAGAAAAGCTAAGGAAAGCATATAGAAAAAAACAGAAAAAAACAGAAAAAGGATAAAAAACCACGAAAAAAATATATAAATAATATACCTACCTAAACCGGAATAAAAACCCAAACCTGAAAAGAAAAGTTACTTACCTGGATAAAACGCAAACCTGAAAAGTAGAGAAATACTCACCTGAAAAGGACAGTGGGGGCCATCTAGCAAGAAGAACGGGGGAAATTAGAAAGACAAAAGAAAGGATGCAGAGTGCAAAGAAGAAAGGACTGTGAGAGAGTCATATGACGGTGTGAGAGTCATAATGGAAAGAAGACAGGAGGGACAAGGAACGTTTGGGGCGCCTTCTACCAGGAGTAAAAGTGGGTAAGGGGGCTTGCTAGATGGAAGGAAGGAAGGTAGGAAGTAGGAGACAATAAAGTCTAGGGGAAGGATACTTACCGGGAACAATACATACCTGAAAAAGACAAAAGATACTTACCTGGAAGAAACCTGAAAAAAAGAAATACTTACCTGAAAGAAACCTGAAAAAAAGAAATACTTACCTGAAAGAAACCTGTAAAAGAAAAATACTTACCTGAAAGAAATGCGAACCTGTAAAAGAAAAACTTACCTGGAAGAAACGCAAACCTGAAAAAGAAAAATACTTACCGCACATATAAATAGAACGCAAGAAGAAGGAAGGACAGACCTGATGAAGACACGGACGAATACAGACCTGATGAAGACACATAAACAGTCGAAACGTCGTCGACGAGACCGTCCGTAATTTGGAAAATTGGAAAAAAGGAAAAGAAAAGCAAAGCAAAGCGAAATTGAAGAAACAAATAAAGAACACAATTACTAAGACAGATAAAAAACTCAATATAGGTGCACATATAAAAGACAGACAACTCCATACAGAGACAACACCGGACTCGACACAGCAAAAACATCTTCTTTATTATTAAATAGCAAAGACGACACAGCAAAACTTTATTAATAGATAGCCAAGGCGACTGGGGATGGGAGACTTGGTGGCTGACCGACACCATGATGGCCAGTGCATTCCAGTTCCCCCCTTCGGGGGGAACTGTCATATCTTTGGTTCCCTAACCTGCCCGTGCCTCTGGTCAAGCGGCAGTCACTGGGTCTCCCTTTCCTAACCCCACCCCTGTATCTGACCCTTACCCTAACCCCACCCCCACCCCATGCCTAAACCTAACCCTGAGCCCAAACTAAAAATCTAAAAAGATGTGTAAATAAGGAAAGACAGAAAAAGAAAGGAAATAGGGGGTGCCTAATTTAATTAGAGAAACAAAGAAGAGAAAATTATCTAAATTAAGAAAGACAGAGAGAAGAACAGAACAGGGGGTGCCACATATAAAGAAACAGAGAAAGAAAATTAGAGAACCCTACCCCACCCCGGATTCGAAAGACAGCGAGAGAGGCAGGCCCACCTCCAGGAGCTGCGGGATACCAGCCCAGGGGACCAGTAGCGACAGATATATTGGGCATCCCGCGACCCAGGGGAGGCAACGCGAGGACTAAGACCCCACAGAATTCCGCAAGAAGCGAGGTACATATATTGGGCATCCCACGCCCCAAGGAGAGGCAATAAGAGGACTAAGACCCCACAGAATTCCGCATGAAGCGAGGTACGTTTTTCGGCAGAGTAAACCCAATGGCTGGGATTCCCGTCGGCAAGCGGACGGTTGGGTCTGTCTCTCTGGCGGCTGCAGGTAATCCGACCCTTACCCCATTCCATATCCTGACCCCTATTGACCCCTAGCTAACCCCAATTCCCCATTTCCTAAACCCTAATCCCACCAACAAACCTAAATATAAACCTAAAATAAGGGACAACTAAATGGAAAATTTTGGGATTAATTAAATCTAAAATTAAGAGATATATAAGGAACAGGAGGACGAGGGATTTTTCAAATTCAAATTGGACACAGAGGGGAAAGGATCAAAAAACAGAAAAGCTTAGAAAAATGCGAGAAATTAAGAAACAAATTAGACTCATTTTATTGGAGGGGTAAAGAAACAGAAAAGCTAAGGAAAGCATATAGAAAAAAACAGAAAAAAACAGAAAAAGGATAAAAAACCACGAAAAAAATATATAAATAATATACCTACCTAAACCGGAATAAAAACCCAAACCTGAAAAGAAAAGTTACTTACCTGGATAAAACGCAAACCTGAAAAGTAGAGAAATACTCACCTGAAAAGGACAGTGGGGGCCATCTAGCAAGAAGAACGGGGGAAATTAGAAAGACAAAAGAAAGGATGCAGAGTGCAAAGAAGAAAGGACTGTGAGAGAGTCATATGACGGTGTGAGAGTCATAATGGAAAGAAGACAGGAGGGATAAGGAACGTTTGGGGCGCCTTCTACCAGGAGTAAAAGTGGGTAAGGGGGCTTGCTAGATGGAAGGAAGGAAGGTAGGAAGTAGGAGACAATAAAGTCTAGGGGAAGGACACTTACCGGGAACAATACATACCTGAAAAAGAGAAAAGATACTTACCTGAAAGAAACCTGAAAAAAAGAAATACTTACCTGAAAGAAACCTGAAAAAAAGAAATACTTACCTGAAAGAAACCTGTAAAAGAAAAATACTTACCTGAAAGAAATGCGAACCTGTAAAAGAGAAACTTACCTGGAAGAGACGCAAACCTGAAAAAGAAAAATACTTACCGCACATATAAATAGAACGCAAGAAGAAGGAAGGACAGACCTGATGAAGACACGGACGAATACAGACCTGATGAAGACACATAAACAGTCGAAACGTCGTCGACGAGACCGTCCGTAATTTGGAAAAAAGGAAAAGAAAAGCAAAGCAAAGCGAAATTGAAGAAACAGATAAAGAACACAATTACTAAGACAGAAAAAAACTCAACATAAGTGCACATATAAAAGACAGACAACTCCATATAGAGACAACACCGGACTTGACACAGCAAAACATCTTTATTATTAAATAGCAAAGGCGACACAGCAAAACTTTATTAATAGATAGCCAAGGCGACTGGGGATGGGAGACTTGGTGGCTGACCGACACCATGATGGCCAGTGCATTCCAGTTCCCCCCTTCGGGGGGAACTGTCATATCTTTGGTTCCCTAACCTGCCCGTGCCTCTGGTCAAGCGGCAGTCACTGGGTCTCCCTTTCCTAACCCCACCCCTGTATCTGACCCTTACCCTAACCCCACCCCCACCCCATGCCTAAACCTAACCCTGAGTCCAAACTAAAAATCTAAAAAGATGTGTAAATAGGGAAAGACAGAAAAAGAAAGGAAATAGGGGGTGCCTAATCTAATTAGAGAAACAAAGAAGAGAAAATTATCTAAATTAAGAAAGACAGAGAGAAGAACAGAACAGGGGGTGCCACATATAAAGAAACAGAGAAAGAAAATTAGAGAACCCTACCCCACCCCGGATTCGAAAGACAGCGAGAGAGGCAGGCCCACCTCCAGGAGCTGCGGGATACCAGCCCAGGGGACCAGTAGCGACAGATATATTGGGCATCCCGCGACCCAGGGGAGGCAACGCGAGGACTAAGACCCCACAGAATTCCGCAAGAAGCGAGGTACATATATTGGGCATCCCACGCCCCAAGGAGAGGCAATAAGAGGACTAAGACCCCACAGAATTCCGCATGAAGCGAGGTACGTTTTTCGGCAGAGTAAACCCAATGGCTGGGATTCCCGTCGGCAAGCGGACGGTTGGGTCTGTCTCTCTGGCGGCTGCAGGTAATCCGACCCTTACCCCATTCCATATCCTGACCCCTATTGACCCCTAGCTAACCCCAATTCCCCATTTCCTAAACCCTAATCCCACCAACAAACCTAAATATAAACCTAAAATAAGGGACAACTAAATGGAAAATTTTGGGATTAATTAAATCTAAAATTAAGAGATATATAAGGAACAGGAGGACGAGGGATTTTTCAAATTCAAATTGGACACAGAGGGGAAAGGATCAAAAAACAGAAAAGCTTAGAAAAATGCGAGAAATTAAGAAACAAATTAGACTCATTTTATTGGAGGGGTAAAGAAACAGAAAAGCTAAGGAAAGCATATAGAAAAAAACAGAAAAAAACAGAAAAAGGATAAAAAACCACGAAAAAAATATATAAATAATATACCTACCTAAACCGGAATAAAAACCCAAACCTGAAAAGAAAAGTTACTTACCTGGATAAAACGCAAACCTGAAAAGTAGAGAAATACTCACCTGAAAAGGACAGTGGGGGCCATCTAGCAAGAAGAACGGGGGAAATTAGAAAGACAAAAGAAAGGATGCAGAGTGCAAAGAAGAAAGGACTGTGAGAGAGTCATATGACGGTGTGAGAGTCATAATGGAAAGAAGACAGGAGGGATAAGGAACGTTTGGGGCGCCTTCTACCAGGAGTAAAAGTGGGTAAGGGGGCTTGCTAGATGGAAGGAAGGAAGGTAGGAAGTAGGAGACAATAAAGTCTAGGGGAAGGACACTTACCGGGAACAATACATACCTGAAAAAGAGAAAAGATACTTACCTGAAAGAAACCTGAAAAAAAGAAATACTTACCTGAAAGAAACCTGAAAAAAAGAAATACTTACCTGAAAGAAACCTGTAAAAGAAAAATACTTACCTGAAAGAAATGCGAACCTGTAAAAGAGAAACTTACCTGGAAGAGACGCAAACCTGAAAAAGAAAAATACTTACCGCACATATAAATAGAACGCAAGAAGAAGGAAGGACAGACCTGATGAAGACACGGACGAATACAGACCTGATGAAGACACATAAACAGTCGAAACGTCGTCGACGAGACCGTCCGTAATTTGGAAAAAAGGAAAAGAAAAGCAAAGCAAAGCGAAATTGAAGAAACAGATAAAGAACACAATTACTAAGACAGAAAAAAACTCAACATAAGTGCACATATAAAAGACAGACAACTCCATATAGAGACAACACCGGACTTGACACAGCAAAACATCTTTATTATTAAATAGCAAAGGCGACACAGCAAAACTTTATTAATAGATAGCCAAGGCGACTGGGGATGGGAGACTTGGTGGCTGACCGACACCATGATGGCCAGTGCATTCCAGTTCCCCCCTTCGGGGGGAACTGTCATATCTTTGGTTCCCTAACCCTAACCCTAACCCTAACCCTAACCCTCAACCCAGAATCCAACCTTAACCTCTAATTCCATTTTTTACAAAAATAAAAAAAATAATAAAAAAATAATTAAAAAAATAATTAAAAAATTAAAAACATTTCGAAAAACTCACAGAATTCCTAAAAACAGTTAAAAAGCCTAAAAAAACACATCAAAAACATTGATAATATTAAAAGACCAAAAAGATTAAAAAATCTATAAAACCACAAAAAACATTAAAAAATCTAAAAAACACATCAAAAACATTGATAATATTGAAAAGACCAAAAAATAAAAAATAAAAAATCTACAAAACCACAAAAACAATCTTAAAATATTTTTTTCTACCCATGATCACTTGGATCAGGTAAAGAAAACTACAAAGACCAAAAAAAAACATTTATAAAATCTAAAAATTCTAAAAAACATTGATAAATCTAAAAAAGACCAAAAAAAATTACAAAATACTAAAAACTATTAAAAACACTATAAAAAAACAATTTTTATGTTAAAAACTATTAAGAAACTTGGATATGACAACAACAACTAAATAAATAATTTTATGTTTAAAAGTATTAAAAATGGTTAAAAAACTGTTAAAAACCATTAAAAACTGTTAAAAACGGTTTAAAACTGTTAAAATTCATTAAAACACGATTATTTTATGTAAAAAAAACTGTTAAAATCCATTAAAAACTGGTTTGCCATGATTAAAACAAGATAAAACTCAATACTGCAGAGGCTGAGGGGGGAGGAGCTTAGAGCCTATATAAGGAGGCCCTCTGCTCTCTGCTTCATTCGAGCTTCGGCAGCCGTAGTGTGCAGACCACAGTTTTCATTGTGTGCCTTACCTGAAGAAGACCTAGGAAAGGTCGAAACGTTGTTGGCACACCATTTTTTTCTAAAAATTCATTTTAATTAAAAAAAATCTCATTTTATTTTTTTATTTTTATTTACAGAAAAAATAAAACAATAAAAAAATTTAAAAACAGCTAAAAGACCAAAAAAAACATTTTTCGTTTACGTATTGTCTTCCCATTAGGAGACCCTCCTTTAGTTGTTTATTTTATTGTTTTATTTTAATCACAGTTAAAAAAACACAATTCATTCATTTGTTTAAAAAAAATCATTAAAAAACACAGCCATGGATGGCTGGACGGTGGTCCGGGGCGGAAGAGGACGCCAGCGGAGCCGTCCACAACAGCGAGGCCGGGGTGACGGGAGGTCAGTCCATTGGATGGACAGCGCACCATCCTTCTCCTTCGGGAGGAGGAATCAGTTCCCCTCCCCTAACCCTAACCCTAACCCTTCGGGAGGAGGAATCAGTTCCCCTCCCCTAACCCTAACCCTAACCCTTTAATTACCACATGTCACACTTTACACCCTAATGGACACACACACACACACACACACACACACACGCATACTGGACTACCAGTACTAACACTAACCCTAACCCAATAGAACCCATTTGATAGCCTCCTGTCACCCAGTGAACCCTAGCGACATGCTCAAAAACGTAAGGTAAGGCTGCCATCCAGTGGCCAATGCTCTGTATTACACCTGCTCCTTCAGGTCTTCCATGAGCCCTAGCGGCCCATTCAAATTAATAGCGAAATGGCTGTGCATGCTTTCCCTGGATTTAGGGAGCATGCTCCGCCATGCCATCGTAAAATGCATGGGACACTAGGGACAGGGGGGATGAATCCTCTAACCCGGCCTGCGCCTCCACCGCGGCCCCCCCGACGGGATGGTTCCCGGCCATCTTCCTATGCCATAGCGGTACGTAGTACACCTCACCAACCTACCCGTAGAGTGGCTCCTCGGAGAGACAGAAGGGTGAATCAACCCACAGACCCTGTCTTTGCTCAAATGGTACGGAAGATCTACGCTACCATTAAACTAGTACACCATCGGGAGAAGGTTCCGACTGAACCTGGGAAACCCGAACCCAGGATGATTTCTAGGATGGTGGACGTTCTAGCTGACTTCATCAAACCTGCAGTACCCACGCAGTCCACAAGAGATCTTATTATGGCCAATGCCAAGAACTGGGGGTACACTACATACATCATTTTACGGGACCATTATGAAGACAGTTTGAACGATCTCCTACGGGATCTCCCTACCTACCTGACTCCGGACTGGAAAACAGCGTTTGAGGTGGCTGTTCGGTGGGCAAGGAGAAATTTAAACAGGGTCTCACAGGATGAGATCCACAAAGTGGAAGCCTTGATCATGACCCGCATGACCACCAGAGATAATCTTCCAGCAGGTCCACCTCCTCCTCCCGTATCATTGGTCCAGGACCAAAATGTGGTGATCCAGGACCAACAGGGACATCAGCCTCCAGCGGTTCACACTGCTTCTGCCGCAATTGTGACAGACACTACTGGGGATCAACCTGCGGTGACGCAGGGCCGTAATGAACAGCAGTTTCCAATAGTCCGACCCACATCTGTCGCAACAATGACAGACAAAGTCGAATGGGATCGCAGGACAAAAGAAGAGGAGGATCTCGGGACAACCCCTCTTCCCCGGGACCAAAGACCAAAATCAACCAGTCACCACAGACCGGCACTGGTTGAAGAAGACTGCTTGCTAAATTTCTCACAGGAGGTCCTGGATCCACTCCTATGCTCTCCAGTAACTCCATTCAGGTCAAACCTCCACAGACTGGAGGCAGTTTTTGACGCCCTGCAAGCGGAAGAAGAGGCGGAGGAAGAGGAGAAGAGACGAGGGGAACAGGACAGGGAGATGGAGGATTTGGGACAACAAGAACCCCTCCACCAGGCATCCAGCCAACCGGCCTCTCCGATACCATCTGTTTTTCGACCCACAAGACACATCAATACCCAACGGAAACTAACACAATGGGACCTGGAGGTGGAGAGGAAATGGCTGATCATTGGTGATTCCAATGTGGCGTTGTTCCCCGAGTTTACCTGTCCAGACCTGCAAATAGACAGTTACCCGGGGGCACATTTCAGACATGCCATGGTCATCATGGAAAAGACAGTACCACCAGGCGACCTGGTGGTAGAAAAAATTCTGCTATCCTTTGGGATCAACAGTCGTGGCAATAAGTGTAGGGAGACCACAGTCAAGAACCTACAAGGGGCGATCAGGATGACCAGGAGATGGTTCCCCAGGGCGGATGTCCGAATTCCCATTATAAATTATTCCTCGGATCTCCCGGAGGCGGATAAAGAAAATTTGAAGGATCTTAATGACCACATCCGGAGAAATATGCCATACATTCCAGCCTTACCTGACCGCCTTTTTAGGACTGAGGGGGATGGCATTCATTGGACAAAGGAAACGGCGGCAGCCATGTTGGATCATTGGCTGGTCTGTTTAAACAACGTAGTCTCTTGAGCAAGGGACTGTTCTTTATCCCGACATTGGACCTGGGAAAGACACAAAAATTACAGCTTAAAAACGATCTCAAGGAATATCATTGCAGATTAAAAATAGCCACATTCTTTAAAAACACTAATGATACCCCTTTACCCTTTCTGCCGACCTCGAACTGGTCTCCATGGTTAGGAGAATTACCGGAGCAAGTTGGGACCATTTTGGAAACGTCCGCAGTGGCAGGGCACCCAACTGGGTATCATTGTCAATAGGATATGTGTCATATGGTGACACTTTGTAGCCATACCAGGGGCACGAAGGTCTTTCAGCCTTACCAGGGGCACAAAAACTTTGTTGTTTGTTTATTTGGTTATAACACTGGGGGGGTGCTTAAGAGTGGGTACCACGGTTCGGATGGAGGTGCAGGTTATGGAGGTGTTCCAGCCGGGGGTCCAAGGTGGTGTGCATGTGCCCGGGCCTGGTTGCTGGTAGCAAGGTTGGGTGGGCTGATGTGGAGGCCTCCATGGAAAGGTCCAGGGTGGGAGTGCTGTGGACCAGGCTGGGGTTATGGAGGACCTGGCTGGGCTGTGGAGCTCCATGGTGGGTGTGCTGAGGACCAGGCTGGGGTTATGGAGGACCTTGCTGGGCAGTGGTGGAGAGCTCCAGGGTGGGTGTTCTGAGTATCAGGCTGTGGTTATGGAGGACAGGGATCATTAAACCTGATCCGTTTCACACACAAGACCTACATAAAATGTGACCTTGTGTTGTAAGCCACACTGGACCTCCAGAGAACCAGGGTGGGAGAACCAGGGGCCACATGGAGCATCTGTACCCAGGGATGGAGCACCTCGGCCCACATGGAGGTGGGCTGAGCACCCCCTTGGACCTCCACAGAACCAGGGGCCACATGGAGCATCTGTATCCAGGGATAGAGCACCTTGACCCGCATGGAGGTGGGCTGAGCACCCCTCTTGGACATCTAGAGAACCAGGGGCACCCATGGAGCATCTCTACCCAGGAATAGAGCACCCTGGCCCGCCTGCAGATGGGCTGACATCCCCTTGGACCTCCAGAGTACCAGGAAGGCCCATGGACTTAGACTGAAAGCCCACACTGGACCTCCAGAGAACCAGGTGACACATGGAGCATCTGTACACAGGGATGGAGCACCCTGGCCTGCATGGAGGTGGGCTGACATCCCCTTGGACATCCAGAGAACCAGGAAGGCCCATAGACTTAGACTGGAAGCCCACACTGGACCTCGAGATAACCAGGGGCAACATGGAGCATCTCTACCCAGGAACAGAGCTCCCGTTCCCTGCATGGAGGTGAGCTGAGCATCCCCCTTGAACCTCCAGAGAACCTGGGGAACACATGGAGCATCTCCAACCCACAAAAGAGCTCCCTTTCCCCGCATTGAGGAGAGCTGAGCAGCCCTTGGTCCTCCAGAGAACCAGGGGACACATGGAGGTTCTCCACCCCGCAAAGGAGCTCCCTTTCCCCACATGGAGGAGGGCTGAGCATCTCTCAGACCTCCGGAGAACCAGGGGAGGGACCAGCTGTACTAAAATACATGTTAAACATAAATAATACACATTTGTCAGACATTGCTCCGTTATGGACCCTAACAGACCCTAACTGGCTATGGTGTGGAGTAGCACATATGTTTTTGCAAAGCGTTAGAGAAACAAAACCTCAACTTCCAATTCTATTTAACCAGGGGAGACACAGAGCATCTCCACCCCGCAACAGAGCTCCCTTTCCCCACATGGAGGAGAGCTGAGCAGCCCTTGGTCCTCCAGAGAACCAGGGGACACATGGAGGTTATCCAGCCTGCAACAGAGCATCCAAAGCCTACATGGAGGAGAGCTGAACAGCCCTTGGACCTCCGGAGAACCAGGGGGCACATGGAGCATCTCCACCCCACAACACAGTATTCAAAGCCAGCATGGAGGAAAGCTGAGCAGCCCTTGGACCTCCGGAGAACCAGGGGGAACATGGAGCATCTCCACCCCACAACACAGTATCCAAAGCCAGCATGAAGGAGGGCTGAGCAGCCCTTGGTTCTTTCAGAGAACCAGAGGACACATGGAGCATCTCCATCCCACAACACAGCATCCAAAACCAGCACGGAGGAGAGCTGAGCAGTCCTTGGACCTCCGGAGAACCAGGGGAAACCTGGAGGTTCTTCACCCCGCAACAGAGCATCCAAAGCCCACATGGAGGTGAGCTGAGCAGCACTTGGACCTCCAGAGAACCAGGGGAGACATGGACTTAGAGTTGAAGCCCACACTGGACCTCCGGAGAACCAGGGGAGACATGGAGCATCTACACCCCGCAACACAGCATCCAAAGCCCGCATGGAGGTGAACTGAGCAGCCTTTGGACCTCCGGAGAACCAGGGGAGACATGGAGGTTCTCCACCCAGGAAAAGAGCTCCTTTTCACTGCATGGAGGAGGGCTGGACAATGCAGACGACTCTCCCTGTAGCTCTACGCTTCTTCAGGAGTGAATGCTGCTTGTTGGGACTTTGACGCAATCAACTGGTTCCCTTATATTAGAAGTTTTTGACTAATCTGTATAATCTGACTGATTCTGACTTTGTAAAGTGCCTCGAGATTACATGTTTCATGAATTGGCGCTATATAAATAAAATTGAATTGAATTTAATTATTTCACACTTTTTCATTGTTAATCTCCTGCATACATTTACTACTTTGTGCCCCCTATACTTTTGAATCCTATTTCACACTTTGTCATGGAGCAGGAGATTAACAATGACAAAGTGTTGAAAAGTGCCCCCCATATATTTTTTACTCCATGACACCTATACTTTTGAATGGTATTTCACATTTTGTCATTATTAGTCTCCTGCATCATTACAATGTATTGAAAAGTTCCCCTTATACTAGCGATGGGTCCGACAACACCGATGCGTCGGCGCATGTGTCAGTCTCATAGAGCGAAACCCGTGTCGATGTGTGTAGCGCTACGGAAAAGTCACGTGACCGATACAGGAACTGTATGCTTACCGACCAGAGGGGCGGAGGGATACCATGAGTATCCCTCCGGCCCTCTGGTCGGTAATCATCCCTGCAAATTCTAAATTAAAAATTAAAAATTAAAACATAACTTACCGAAAATCCTCGCTCTCATGTCATGTTCAAAACATTCTTCTTCAAAATGGTCGCTGCATATGACGTGTTTTCTCTCTGGCCAGAAGTTAGATGGCAAATCCGCTCTCTTCAAGTTGGCAATCCAGCAACGAGCCCCGTGGCTCATGAATCAGAAAGTTGAAAAAAGCAATGTTTTTTTCTACTTTTACCAGTTGTGTTGGAACATTCAATGGCCATGCACATGAGCATTGTTGCTTCAGCAATAGCTCTCGCGAATGTCAGCGGTGAAGTCCTCTGGAAATCCGAAAAAATTGTTGATGATCGCAGCTGTGTAGAACGGCTCCTATTGACTTTGCTTGGAAAGAGCGGAGAAATGCAGTCGCCGCTCCGCTTTTCCACGTCGCAGGATGTGATGTCAGACGGCCCTTACTGCCCAAATATGGGCAGTAATGGCCGGCCCCATACACAGTGATCCAGACGACAATTTATGTTTTTATTTTCTTATTGATTAAAGAGAAGTTCATTAAATAACCACAAACGTATTAGTTTTAGTTATAGCTAATGGTCCCCTGATTTTTTCTTGTTGACCGGACTTCCCATTTAACCGAAAATAGGAAGGATGTGGGAAGTGGGGTTTTAGTTCAAAGCCGTAGTCGTCAGTATATATAGGTGAGTGTATATATATATATATATATATATATATATATATATATATATGTGTATGTATGTGTGTGTATATGTGTAAATATATATATATATATATATATATATATATATACACACACATGTGTGTGTATATGTGTAAGCAGAGCTCGGAAAGATGGAAGACGCCAGAACCTTAAACCAGTCGTGGTACGACGTTGCCTCTGACCAAGTTCTCGCCTTTTTCTCTTTGACCTTGAACTAATTCTGGCTCTCCTATTTTTGTCACAGTTTGGTGCTGTAGCACTTACCTGCCTTGACGCTCTGTCCGAAGAAATCACCTCCAGAATCACAAGGCTCAGATTTTGCTCTGGCGCTCCCCCTCTTGATTCCTGGAAGTTACCCAGTCAGGCTCGAGGTTACCTTCCCGGATTCTGATGGTTCTCGTTTCTCTCTGGTCAATCCATCTGTCACTCGCCTTCGCAGAGATCTGCTCCAGATCCTTCGCCAGTAAACATCTGCCGTCCTCCAGCCACTAGCCACCAACTAGAGTAGGCTCACAGAGTTACCTTGGCACACCCCTTCCCCTGGTTAGGTCTATCCAGCTAAAGGTAAGCGGCGCACGTTCTGGCTAATTCCTGGTTCTTGCCCTCAAGTAACATTCTTCCCTCTCTCTGCAGTCTCCCCGCTTCAACGTTCAGGCCTCGTCTCGTTACTCGTATCATTGACCTTGCTGTTTGCACACCCTAAATAAACATCTCAAACTGACTGTCATGTCCCGTTCGTGTCTGCATGTGGGCGAAACACCTTAAAACCATTACATATATGGATTATATATGGCATGAATGAAAGTAGCGGTGGTCAAAGTTTTCTTTGGATTTATGCAAACCAGCAGGTCATAAAGTTCACCGGAATGAACAGCTGACAACAGCTTCATTGGTAAGTGTGTCTGTCGCTGCTCCTGCAGTTAATTAATTAATTAATTATTTCCACCTGTGGCCACGTCACCTGTCAGCGGGTATTCAATCGCTGCCAGTAACTCAGCTGAGTTACTGGCAGCGATTGGTTTGCTAGGCTTCCGGCCTTGAATCACCCCGATGTACAGGTGGACAGTTTCCCACCTTCAGAAAAAGTCATTT
This sequence comes from Fundulus heteroclitus, assembly GCF_011125445.2. Taxonomy (NCBI): domain Eukaryota; kingdom Metazoa; phylum Chordata; class Actinopteri; order Cyprinodontiformes; family Fundulidae; genus Fundulus; species Fundulus heteroclitus. The sequence goes on from NW_023396766.1 coordinate 44,045, forward strand.
GCACTTTTCTGTAACAAAGAAGGCAGAGCTGCATCGGCTGTCAGTCCATAACCAGAAGCTCCACCTCAGGAGCAGCTGCTCATCAGGACACTCGTTAAATAAAATCACAAGGATTTTGATGCATGCAGATTAAGAAAACTACGTCAATAAATAAAAAAATAAACTGCAGCTACAATATGGACTGGAGAACAGGTTCTAACTGGGTGAGGCCAGAGAAAGGCGATTCTCAGAAAGCTTTTATGAAGTTATTTTTTATTTTTAAACAGAGTGGAGCACAATGTGAGGCGACACTGTAAAACCAAGTCGCACTAGAACCAGCTGAGAAAGCCTCCTGTGGTTCTATGGACTCATTTTATTCAACCAAAAATCACCTGCCAGAGAGACAAGCTACAGCAGCCAAGATTACCTACAGCAATTTTTAACTTTATGCAAAGTTTCATAACATTTTTCTAATTAAAGTGTTCATCTTAAAAAGCAAGTTATGTTTTTTTCTGATAAAGTTTGAGCAATTTTATTAAACATTTCAAAAATTTAACATCCCATCCATCCATGGATTTTCTATACCCGCTTGTCCGCGGTGTGACATCAAGCCCTTTCTAATGGGGAAAACAGGGTAATGGGGGGGGGGGGGGGTCAGGTGGCTCTTCCTAGGCGGGGACACAGATTACATTCTGGACAGGTCGCCAGTCACAAGGCTAAAATATTAACCTGACTCTCGCCAGATGGATGTCGCTCCGCCTAACCACTCACATCCCTCTGGGACATCTCCCATAGAGAGTGATTTCTCCAACCAATTTTATTGTCTAGCCAATCAGGACGCAGGGCTGGAGTTTCATAGATGTGACATAGTGGAGAAGCGACCGTGACGTGACACTGTTTTGATAGCAATGGCAGCTCGCATCGAGGAAGCAAGCGTTAACATTGATGCTGCTATTTCTTCCGTGTTGTCCAATCTACCTAGTATTGTTTCATTAAAAGAACATCAGAGAACGGCTCTGAAGGCTTTTGTTGGTGGAAACAATGTTTTCGCCCTTCTCCCGACTGGATTTGGCAAGTTTTGTTTTCCGGGGGCGTGTCCGCAGGCCCAACGCCGTCGTGTCGTCTGCAAACTTCACAATATGATTGGTGGTGAACCTGGGACCGCAGTCGTGTGTCAGACTCAACAGCAGGGGGCTCAGGACGCAGCCCTGAGGAAAGCCCGTGCTGAGGGTGATGACATCAGAGGTATTCTGTCTCACCCGGACCGACTGGGGTCTGTTGGTGATGAAGTCTACTGTTGGTGATGAAGTCTAGCAGCCAGTTGCGAAGGGGTGTGCTGAAGCCCATTTGTTCCAGTTTTTCCACCAAATGCTGTAGGATGATGGTGTTGAACGCTGAACTGAAATCCAGGAACATGCTCAAGGGGGCGGGGCGTGGCTGGGCTTGGAACCCGTTAATAACTGCTTGCAGTTCTAGTATTTTTATTGTTGTTGTTGCTATTGTTGTTGTTATTATTATTGTTATTATTATCATCAATATAGGGCTTCACAGTGTCACAGCGGTTAACACTGCTGCCTTGCAGCAAGAAGGTCCTGGGATCAAGTCCATCCTGGTTCTTTCTGCATGTAGTTTGCATGTTCTCCTTGTGCATGCATAGGTTCTCTCTGGGTACTCTGGCTTCCTCCCACAGTCCAAAAGCATGACTGTTAGTTTAATTGGTCTCTCTAAATTGTCCCTAGGTGTGAGTGTGTCTGTGAATGGTTGTTTGTTCTGTCTGTCTCTGTGTACCCTGGCTCTCACCCAGTCTGAGAGCACTTCGCTCTCTACTGGTAGTTCCTAGAGTCTCTAAAAGTAGAATGGGAGGCAGATCCTTTAGCTATCAGGCTCCTCTCCTGTGGAAACAACTCCCAGTTTTGGTCTGTGAGGCAGACTTTTGAGACTAGGCTTAAAACCTTCCTTTTTGACAAAGCTTATAGTTAGAGTGTCTTAGGTTACCCTGAGTTATCTTTATAGTTATGCTGCTATAGGCTTAGGCTGCTGGAGGACATCAGGGCCTATTTCTCTCACTCTGCTGAGTTCTTCTGCTGTTCTCCAAGAAAAAAATTTACAGAAAACAACAAGCAATGCAGTGCTTGTTGTTTTCTGTAAATTTTTTTCTTCATAGTAGGTGCACCTGGTCTCACGTTCTGTTAGCTGAGACATCATCCAGGGAAGACAGATCACCCGCTATTACAATCTAATGTAGAACAGATTGCTGGATCAATGTGTGCTTCTTTGTCTCTCTTGGAACTTCAAACTAAGTTAAAAACAACGAAACAGAGACTTCCGGTTATGGCGCTGAGGTGAGCAGACGCGTTGAACCAGAGCTCCCAACTCGGTCCTCTGAATCCCCTTTGCCAGAGCTGAATTAACCTTCTAAAATTGACTATCTTATGATGAAAAGGGGAAAGGCATCAAAAAGTAACAGTAAACTGAAACAAACTCAAGAAATGGACGAAAAAACTTTGAAAACACTTCTTCATGAAGGCGAGTCGGACCAACACGTAGCTATGGAAGGGCTTCAAGCTAGCATTGGAGTTATCCACAAAGAGATCGTAGCAATCCGGACAGATGTGAAGGAAGAAGAGCTGAGCCGCTTTCGTGACAACTTCTCCGCAGACATGAAGAGAGATTTAAGAAGTTTTCAAGAGGAGATTAATGGGAAACTACACAAACTTGTGTCGGATGTAAAAGAGAATCAAAAGAAAACGAAGGAGTCACTAAAGCGTGTGGCGGACATGGAGGAGTGGACCGCAGCGGCGAAAGAGGTGCTGTCTCAAGCTCTAAAAAACCAGGACAATATTCAAGCCAAACTTTAGAAGCACGCTCACGTAGAAACAACATTTGTGTGTACGGGATTCCGGAGGACACAGAGGGAGACAACTTGCTGGAGTTCATGACCGGTTTCATTAAGGCTGAGCTGTCGCTCCAGGATGTTGACCTGGCCATACAACGCTGTCACCGAGCTCTGGGTACGGAAAAAACTCAGCGGATTCCGCCATGAAGCTGGAGACGCGGCCGCTTCAATAAGTTAAGCGCTGCTCGTTAAAACTGAAGTGGTAAGATAAATAATCACAGTGATCTGATCCAACGTGTGGACTAAGATCTGAATATTTTCATATAGAGACACTGTCAGACACTATAATAACCTTTCTTTCAACCTTTGCCAATGTTAACAAGAAATACGTTACTGATTTAAAATAGATAGCACCTGACCGATGTTCTGGGGGCCGGTTTAAGGGCTCTGATTGATTGTGCACTGAGCTAATACTCATACCGAGCTATGTCAGTTTGCACTGGAGAGACCCCCCATGAAAAGAGTCTCGTGGGGACTTTTCTTTTCACCCAGAACTCTCTTTTGAGTTCTTTTTGTTTCGGAAGTCGTTCTGTTAGCACGTTTTCAGGTTTTAAGTTCTCTGTTTTTGTTTTTTGCAAATGTTCTATTGTTAAGGTTGCCTTGGATGTGTACGCTAGAGGGGTATATTCATTTAAAGATATATGTTCCAACAGCAATACAATTGTATAACTATTAATGTTCACGGGCTACAGAATCCGATTAAAAGAGGAAAGCTCATAGCTAAGATGAAGAGAGAACAGCAACAAATTATCATCTGGCAAGAAACCCATATAGCAAAAGAGAACCATGAAAAATAAAAAAAATGGGGTTTCAAAGGACATTTTATTCCTCCCACTCAAAAGGAAACTCTAGGGGCGTGGCAATATTAATTGCAAATAATGTGGACTTTCAGGTATCTAAACAAATCACAGATAAAGAAGGCCATTTTGTTTTGGTGAGGGGAACACTAGACTCAAATGAAGTAACTTTATTTAATGTATATAGACCCCCAGGACATGACAAATAATTTATTGATAAAATATTTGATCTTATATTGACTGAAACATCTGGTGTTTTGATTTGCGGGGGGGACTGGAATGCACAACTGCATCCTTCACTGGATTCCTCAAATCCTTTAAAAAAAAATCAACTGTGACCAAAAAGATCGGGTTATTCGATGTCTGGAGGGAATGCCATCCTTCGGCTAGGGGGTTTACCTTTTTCTCTCACCCTCACAGTATTTATTCAAGAATTTATTATTTTTTCCTATTTAGAGCCGACAGATACAGGGTTCTAGATTGTAATATTGGTACTAGGGATGTCTCAGATCACTCTGGGGTGTACTTGAAAATATTTTTAGATTCCCCCCCTAAGATAACGATATGGAGACTGAACACAGCTCTGTTGAATGATAACAAATTTGAGGAATTTATTAACAAGGAATTCACAAAATATGTAGAATTTAATCACAGTGAGGAAATGTCTCCAAGTATAGTATGGGATGCGGCAAAAGCAGTACTGCGTGAGAAAATTATAATGTGGGCAACAAGGAAGAAAAAAGAAAAATCTGAACAATTCATTGACCTGACTAAACGGCTAAACATTTTAGAGCAGAAACATATTGAAACCAAGGACCCCTCTCTACTCCAGCAGATAGCTGCAATAAAAGTATACCTAAATAGGAAGCTCAATGACAAAGTGATACTTAATCTCAAATATATTAAACAAACCTATTATGAGAATGGACCACGAGCAAAAAAAACATTAGTCTGGCGACTAAAACAACAACAATTAGACAGATCCACCTTTAAAATTAAAAATCCTATTTCCAACCGGATGTGTTTTTCCCCAGATGAAATACATAAATCATTTGTATATTACAGGAATTTATATTGTCAACCTGAGTTGACCGAGCTTCCCTTAACAAAGCAGTTTCTGGACTCTTTGGACCTCCCCTCAATTGGCAAGGAGCAAAATAAGTGGATATCTGCAGATATAACGCCAGCAGAGGTTGATAAAGCTATCTCAAAATTGAAAACAATTAAGTCAACAGGAGGAGACGGATTACCAGCAGAATGGTATAAATGTTTTAGGAGATCCATCACACCTTTATTGTTAAAATGTTTTAACCATGTGCTTAAAGGAGGTGAGACTCCACCATCCTGGAAACAAGCAATAATATCAGTTATTCCAAAACCAGGAAAGGATAAAAACGAGTGTAGCTCATACCGGCCCATTTCGGTCTTGAATGTTGATTATAAAATATTCACTTCAATAATTGTCAACAGACTAGAAAACATTATTCCTGAACTGATTGATTCAGACCAGACAGGATTTGTGAAAAGTAGACGTACACAGGATAATGTGAGGCGATCTTCTCATCTGCTCCACATTATGAGCAGAAGTGATTTGAAATCTTTAGCAATCAGTTTCGATCCTGAAAAAGCCTTTGATTCTGTAAGATGGGAATACCTGTATTTGGTTCTACATCGGTTTGGCTTTAATAATACAATTATAAGTTGTTTAAAATCATTATACAGCTCGCCAATAGCTCAGATCAAAATAAATGGTAGCCTTTCAGGCACAATCCCATTGGAACGAGGATGCCGGCAGGGATGTCATTTGAGCCCGATCCTCTTTGCACTTTTTATAGAGCCACTTGCTCAAAAAATTAGAGAAGATCCAGAAATTAAGGGAATCACATTTAAGGGCAGAGATTACAAATCATGTCTATACGCCGATGACCTCCTGGTGACGATATCTGACCCAGATGCCAGTCTGCCTAACCTCATGTCCTGCCTCCACCAATTTGGACTTCATTCAGGCTATAAATTAAATATAGGGAAAACTCAAACCATGTGCTTTAACTACTTAGCCCGAGAGGATATAAGTAATCACTACAAATTTAATTGGAAAGCAAGAACCATGAAATATTTAGGTGTTAATATTACAAAGAATTTAAACAAAATATACAAGGCGAATTATGGTACTATGACCAATAAAATTAAAAATAACCTAGACAAATGGGCCCCTCTGACACTCGAACTGTACAACTGAATAGAAATCATAAAAATTATCATCCTACCTCAACTGTTGTTCCTTTTTCAATCTTTATTAATATAAATTCCTACCAAGCAGTTTAACGAGTGGAACCGGATCATTTCCAGATTTATATGGCAGAACAAAAAACCAAGAGTACGCTACAAAACGTTACAATTACCCAGAGATAAAGGGGGAATTCACTCCCATATTTGGAAAGTTATTACAAAGCAGCTCAACTGCAATTTGCGGTTTATTAGTGTGGGATATGAGGCAAAATGGAAAGAACTAGAACTAAGTCAAATTGATATCCCTCTGCAGGCTCTGCTGGGGGACAAACACCTCAAGGCTAGATATGTTGATGAGTTGTGTGTTTCCACAAAAGTCCCTCTCAACATCTGGTTTAGGGAGTTTCGAGGCCCACTTCTAGAAAGGAAAACTAGGTTATTGAGATGGATTGAGCACAATAGGGATTTTGTCCTTTTATTATTATTATTCTTTGTAGCCAGCAGTGTAACCAACCCAACCAACCAACAATGAATAACAAATGACAAACATCTTAAATTCAGATAACCTAAATTGGGAGAAACCATTATTAGGTATATATTAAATGCACGATATAAAATATAACACTATTTACATTAAACAAAAACGACAAAACAATACATTTGCAAACTAATACAAACTGAAAATATCTTAAACCAATTCCAATCATTACATGCAAAATCTATAGCAACACAAAAATCTAATCTGGCCAGTGTCACCCCTCTTAATCTGCCTCTTAGTTTGAGCCAATACTGCAGGTCCTCCACTGCAGGTGAAACCACGCCCAGAAAACAAACAGGTTCAATCCAAACAAAAACAAACGAATAGGAAAAACAATTGCCGTACTGTTTAACTACTTCATTTCTAAAACAATATTCAAATTAACATGTAAAGTTGGCTCATCGTTACATCTCCTCCTCCCATCACACAAGATTACAGTACCTCAATGTTCATGTACCCGGGATAGGCAATCCGCCACAAGGTTAGCCTTTCCTGAACCTCCTGGGGAACCGTAGACTCTCCCTGTGGCTCTACGGTTCCCCAGGAGTGAATGCTGCTTGTCGGGACTTTGATGCAATCAACTGGTTTCCTTATATAGGACATTTTTGACCAATCTGTATAATCTGACCCAATCTGTATAATATGATTGAACTTGATTTTGTAAAGTGCCTTGAGATGACATGTTTCATGATTTGGCGCTATATAAATAAATTGAATTGAAAAATTGAATTGAACAATACTGAATTGTAAAGTCATATGGCTGGAGGGACAGGTACCATCCTGTGAGACGAGTGTCCTTCATCCTTTTGAGCCTGATGATCAGTCTCCAAGTAGAAGTGACGTCCTAGTAAGTAGTATTTCAGGGAGTTGATTGCCCATTTCATGGCCAAGCACTCCTTTTCTACAGTTGAATACCTTGGGCCCGTTCTTCGTACGTTGCTTAAAACATCTGAGATCAAATGACACATCCAAGATGACTTCATCCGGCTAATCATGATCCGGCTAAGTGGGTTCTTCGAACACACCTGTTGTTTACGATTAGTATCACTGGATTGAGTTATCTGAGACAACTGCGCGCTCATGCATTTGTTTAAAAGGGGAAATGTATCGATAGTAAAAACAATGATCAGCAGTGCTGCTATTGGCTGTTCAGCAAAGAACGCCCACAGTTTTTCTCCCAAGCAGAACAAGAGCTTGGAAGGTTATGCCGAATTTGAGTCATTAATTAAAACACCTGAAAATCTGTTAAAGCCAGGAGAGAGGGCTGGCAAAAAGCAGCAGACAAATTAATGCGTAAATACTGTCCATGGTAGATGTTTCTATCACATTCTACAGCGTGAATTTTTGCATTTTAATAATTTTATATTATTTGTTCTTTTATATCAGAGCCTCCACGGGACCCACTAGAACATGGGGACAAGTAAAAGTGAAATACAAGAATATTCTACAAAATGGTAGCCTTTAATTATTACACTTTATTTTAAAAAGGCACTTGTTATGTCAAGAGATCCAAATTTCAGTGTCATTCCTTAGACACTGGAAGTAAAGGACGCATGCAAACTGGGAATTTTAACCAAAAAAATCTTTAACTATAAAAAAAATGAAGTTCTTCCTTTTCCAAGTCATCCACAGTTTACACGGTAAAACTGTATTGCTCCGTGTCTAGATAATCCGTCCATAGTTTTTTCTAATACAATATACGGCTCGACAGGAAGCAAGCCTTTCAAAGTAAAACTAAACTTCACAATAAAATGGCCCGAACAACTCTTCTTACTGAATATGATAAAAATAAAAAGCAAACTATCATACAAATAACTTAAATATTTTAGATTTATGGCTCCAACATCACGTTTTCCTCTTTAAAAGCCACTGTTAAATGATGTGTTTGTCTGTTTATAACAGCCACCAAGAAAAATCTCTCTACAATTACACTGTTGCGCTGCGCTAAAGGATCCTGTCTATTGCGCAATACGCAATTAATTCGAAAAGCTCTGCAAATTATTCTTGCACCTTCCGCAACAGGTTGCTCTCGTAAAAATGGACATGGCTACGACAGACTTCCCATCTCCTCCGCTTAAACAGCCATGATCTAATCTTGTTTACATGAAATAAACCTGCTCTGGAGCAGGCTAAAGCTGGCGCACATGTTGCTATGACAACAAGTGCAGGATGTCTTTCGAAGAACCAAACGATCCAAGATCATGCCAAATCGTCAACAATGAAATCCTGCTAACTGAGTTAGCGACGTACGAAGAACGGACCCCTTGTCTCTCGCTCGAGGAGTTTTCAACTCAGGAACAGTACTGGTTTCCTTTCCCCCTCCACATCCTGCAAAAGCACAGCTCCAAGACCAATTGCTGAAGCATCTGTTTGAAGAATAAATGGATGCCTGAAATTGGGAGTGTGAAGAAAAGACTCACTTGTGATGGCCATCTTAAGGTCCTTAAAGGCTCTGTCACAGTCATCAGTCCACTTCACCTTTGCTGGTGCTGAATTCCTTGTGAGGTCAGTGAGGACTGCTGATCTGTCCGCAAAATGTGGGATGAATTTGCTATACCAGCCCACCAGACCTAAAAATGATCAAACCCCCTTCTTAGATGTTGGAACAGGATATGAATGGATCGCATCCACTTTTGCAACCCGTGGTTTTACTACACCTTGGCCAACCACATGCCCCAAATACTCCACTTGGTTTTGTGCCAGTGAGCACTTGCCTGGATTGATTGTCAGTCCAGCTTTTTTTATTAAGTGAAGAACCTGTTTAAGATGGGAAACATGGTCCTCCCAGGTCTGGCTGAAGATTACCACATCATCTAAATACGCAGCGGCAAATTGTGGGACCCCCCTCAGTACCTGGTCCATCAGTCTCTGAAAGGTTGCCGGTGCCCCCTGCAGACCAAAAGGCATCACCTTGAACTGATACAAGCCGAAGGGTGTTGTAAAAGCAGTTAATTCTTTGGTTTCTGGTGCCAGGGCTAGTTGCCAATATCCTTTGCTCAAGTCAAGGGTGGTAATGAACATAGAATTGCCAACCCTCTCTAGTAACTCATCAATTCGAGGCATTGGATATGACTGACATTTGGAGACAGAGTTGAGGGATTGCAGCAAAGCCATGTACAATGCAGATGACTCTTCCTGTGGCTCTACGGTTCCCCAGGAGTGAATGCTGCTTGTCGGGACTTTGATGCAATCAACTGGTTTCCTTATATAGGACATTTTTGACCAATCTGTATAATCTGACCCAATCTGTATAATATGATTGAACTTGACTTTGTAAAGTGCCTTGAGATGACATGTTTCATGATTTGGCGCTATATAAATAAAATTGAATTGAATTGAATTGAATTGAATATCTAAAATCGATACAGAATCTAAGTGAGCCATCTTTTTTTGGAACCAGAACAATGGGGCTACACCACTCACTTGTAGATGGTTCAATTACGTCCAGCTGGGACATCACTTCCAACTCTTGTCTGAGCTTAGGCAGGAGACGCTAAGGGATTCGATAGAACTTTCGACGAGGAGCAGCATCATCTTTCAGATAAACTTTATGCTGAACCAAAGTGGTGAAACCTGGGGTTTCTGTGAAGAGATCTGGGTCAAGTAATGACTGGATCTGTCTCTGCTGACATGGCTGAAGATGCGACAAATCCACTGAAGACAATGTTGTGGCCTTTCTTGGGAACTCCTGTTCTCTCTCCTCCTCCTCCTCCTCCTCCTCCTCCTCTGCACGAATGAAGAGATGTGGCTGCGGTGGATCCTGCTGTGGTGATTGGACCTGCTCTGATGAAGGGCAGTGAAACTCTTTTAATAGGTTGACATGAAAACACTGATGAGTCTTCTTCTTGTCAGGTGTATATAATTCATAAGTAACCTTGCTCAGACATTTAGCGATCCGATAAGGACCGTGCCATTTGGCCAACAGCTTACTGTCACTGGTGGGCAAAAGTAATAATACCTGCTGTCCAACCTGAAAAGTTCTTTCTCTGGCCTTCTTGTCATACCAGAACTTCTGTTGAACTTGTGAGGACCTCATGTTCTCCTGTGCTAGTGCTGTCATCTGCTCCAGTCTGTCTCTCATCTTTATAACATAGGTAACCACATTGTCCCGTTGTGACGTAGGTGTCTCCCAGTGATCTCTCAGGAGATCCAGTGGTCCCCGGACCTGACGCCCATAAAGCAGTTCAAACGGAGAGAATCCTGTAGATGCCTGTGGTACCTCTCGGTATGCGAACAGAAGATATGGCAGCCACTGGTCCCAATCAGAGCCTGTTTGAGAGACAAACTTCTGCATCATGTTTTTAAGAGTCTGATTGAATCGCTCAACAAGTCCTTTTTTCCCACTTATGTTACTGTCAGGGTTGAGTTTTGGTTTTGTTTCTTGTTTGAGTTCAGTTCCTCTCACCTTGCTTACCCCCCAGTAATCAGTTACACCCGTTAGGTCTGCAATCAGACAGAATCCACTTCACCTGTTAGTTTCTCTATTTAAGCCTCACTCTACCTTCAGTTCCTCGCTGGTTCGTCTTCACTCGTCCTTCACTCACCTGATGTTCAGAAAGAGAGTCTTCCCACGTCTTCCTGGATGTCACCTTCTGTTCCTCGTTTGGCTCCCGAGTCCTCCGTACCTGCCCGCTCCCTCCAGCATCAAGTAAGTCCATCTTCCTCTGTTGGACTAATCCTGTCTCCCCTGTGCAAGGATTCTCAGCCTGCTCTGGGGGTACCCGTTTCTACGGCGCAGCAACCGCAGCGTCCCAGCAACCTCCAGCAGTTCAGTCCCTCCTGTCGTCCTTGCAATAAACATTCTTATACTGAGCTCCGTGTGTGTGGTCTGAGTCCGGGTTCACCGTGACAAAAACATGACAGTTACCTTTTCTCTCTTGTTATGCTGTTTCATGTATAAAAATAACCTTAAAAAATAAAGAAACCACAAAACAAATAAATCAGATGCAATCTACAGGGTTTTCTTAGATAGGAAATTTATCTGACCAACCTGTATAGTCTGACCAAATCTGTGTAATTTTATTGAATTTTGATTTTGGAAAATGCCTTGAGATGACATGTTTCATTAATTGGCGCTATATAAATAAAATTGGCTTCATCATGGCGTGATCTACAGCTCTCACTAGAGCGGTTTGCAGCTGAGTGTGAAGCAGCCGGGATGAGGATCAGTGCCTCCAAATCCAAGCCATTGGTCTTGAGCCGCAAAAGGGTAGAGTGCCTCCTCCGAGTTGGGGAGGATGTGCTGCCCCTAGTGGAGGAGTTTAAGTATCTTGGGGTCTTGTTCACGAATGAGGGGAAGAGGGAGCGGGACATCGACTGGCGGATTGGTGCAGCGTCTGCTGTGAAGCGGGCGCTGTACCGATCCGTTGTGGTGATGAGAGAGCTGAGCCACAAGGCCAAGCTCTCGATTTACCGGTCGATCTACGTTCCTACCCTCATCTATGGTCACGAGCTTTGGGTCGTGACCGAAAGAACGAGATCCCGGATTCAAGCGGCCGAAATGAGTTTTCTCTATAGTCTGTCTGGGCTCTCCCTTAGAGATAGGGTGAGGAGCTCAGTCATCTGGGGGGAAATCAGAGTAGAGCCGCTGCTCCTCCAAATCAAGGAGCCAGTTGAGGTGGCTCTAGCATCTGGTTAGGATGCCTCCTGGATACCTCTTTTCCGGGCACGTCCTGCTGTGAGGAGACCCAGGGGAAGACCCAGGACAAGCTGGAGGGACTATGTCTCCCGGCTGGCCTGGGAACACCTTGGGAGTGGTTCTATTCTGAACAAAGCCAGGTACTCACATCAGGGTTGGATTAATTGTGTGCCCATGTAGATGATTAGGGTTATTATTTTTTTAATCCAAATACATTTCAATCCCCTCATGTAATTTTGAGCATGTAAAAATAGCTAATGAAAGTACTTTTGCACCATGTTTTTACCTTTTTAAAACCAAATAGAACAACCACAGAGTTGTAGATGAATGTGGTGTAAACAAACACAAGTCAGTTTACAGTTGCCAAGGTATCCCACGGTGCATTAGGTTTGTTATGGTGGCTTGCAACCAGTTGCTTTCAGAAGGGAAAAAAGCAGATGGGGAAAAAACTGTTCTTGTGGCATGAGATTGTGGTCCTGATGGACCACAACCATTTCCACTGTTTTTACAGCATTGAGCTCCAGGTTGTTCTCCCTGCACCAGGTCACCAGATGGTCAGCCTCCCACCTGTAGGCGGACTCGTCACCATCAGAGATGAGTCCCATGAGAGTGGTGTCGTCAGGAACTTCAGGAGCTGGACAGACTGATGACTGGAGGTGCAGCTGTTGGTGTACAGGGAGAAGAGCAGAGGAGAAAGAACACAGCCCTGGGGGGAACCAGTGCTGATGAGCTGGGAGTCAGAGTCATGTTTTCCCTGCTTCACCTGCTGCTTCCTGTCAGACAGGAAGTCTGTGATCCACCTGCAGGTGGAGTCGGGCACCTTCAGCTGGGAGAGCTTCTCCTGAAGCAGAGCTGGGATGATTGTATTGAAGGCAGAGCTGAAATCCACAAACAGGATCCTGGCGTAGGTTCCTGCAGAGTCCAGGTGCTGGAGGATGTGGTGAAGGTGCCAGGTTGACAGCGTTGTCTGCAGACCTGTTGGCTCTGTAGGCAAACTCTAGGGGGTCCAGGAGGGGATCTGTGATTTGTTTTAGGTGTGAAAGCACAAGGCGCTCAAAGGACTTCATAACCACAGAGGTCAGAGTGACGGGTCTAAAGTCATTAAGTGCTGTGGCCCTTGGCTTCTTGGGAACAGGGATAATAATGGAGGATTTGAAGCAGGCTGGTACGTGACATGTCGCCAGTGAGGTGTTAAAAATGTCTGTAAACACTGGAGACAGCTGATCAGCACAGTGCTTCAAGGTGGATGGAGAGACAGAGTCTGGTCCAGCGGCTTTCTGAGGGTTCTGTCTTCTGGATCAACTGCATGGAGGTGAGGGTTGAGGTGATAATTGGAAGGAATCAACCCTATTGCTATGTTGTAAGTTTTAGAGAGTTGAAACCTAACTCTTCCTCCTCTGTTTAAAGTTGTTTTTTCTCTCCTAACATAAATGGCGTCCTTCACGCCCCTTTCAAACCATCTGTCTTCTTTGTCCAAAATTTTTTTTGGCTCTCAAAGGAGTGTCCTTTGTCCCTAAGGTGTAGGTGGACAGCAGAGTCGTGTCCTGGGGATGTAGCTCTCCTGGGTTGAGCCATGCGTCTGTGGAGAGGTTGTTTGGTTTCTACAATCTCCTGATCTTTATATTGGAGAAACCAAACAACCTCTCCACAAACGTGCAAAGCTGGTAGAGACTTGTGGCTGGAATTGCAGCAAAGGGTTGTTCCACAAAGTATTGACTTATTTGTAAATAATGTTTCAAATCATGTATCATTTTCATCCTACTTCACAATTGTTTACTAGTTTGTGACCTTTTGCATAAAATTTCAATAAAATGTATTTATGTTTATGGTTCTAATGTGACAAAATGTGGAAATGTTCAAGGAATAGGAATACTTTTTCAAGCCACTGTACATCACCCTTTCAAGCCCCATTGTAATTCTTTACTATCAGGAAGTCCACAAAATACAGTCTGAAGCCTTCAGATGATCCAAAATGTTTTAGCTAGAGTTCTGATGAAAATCAACAAGAGGGATCATATTGCTCTTATTTTAGATTCCCTTTATTGACTTTCTGTTAAATCAAAAATAGAATTCAAAATTCTCCTTCTCAAGAATATAGTCCTTAATATCAAACTCCACCATATATCAGAGCTCTGATTACCCCGTATGTTCCCAACAGAGCTCTTTACCCAGACAAAATAGCATTTAATAAGTTATTAAAACACAAAATAAAAATCCACAGAAAACAGATATTTTGAATTTATTTGTTAAACTTAGATGTTTGTTGTACTGCTGTCCTCCTATTAACCTCCACTGTTTATATGTGTGTTTTGGTTAAACTTTTTGTGCAGAAATTTCTTCCTGACAGTGGTTGTCCACTTTGTGGACTCTCATGTGTGTTTTTAAACTGCTTTTATGGCCAAATGTTTGTCCACAGGTAGCACATCCAAATGGTTTCTCACCTGTGTGGACTCTCATGTGTGTGTTTAAAGTTGTCTTGTGGTTAAATGTCTGTCCACATGTACCACACCCAAACGGTTTCTCCCCTGTGTGGATTCTCATATGTGTGTTTAAATTGATCTTTTGGCTGAATCTCTGTCCACAGACATCACAGCCAAATGGTTTCTCCCCTGTATGGATTCGACGGTGTGTGTTTAAGTTGGTCTTATGGCTAAATGCTTGTCCACAAACATCACAACTGAATGGTTTGTCTCCTGTGTGGGTCCTCCGGTGTGTATTTAAATGTGCCTTTCTGCTGAACCTTTGTCCACAAACATCACAACCAAAAGGTTTCTCGCCTGCATGGATTCTCATGTGTGTGTTCAAATTGATCTTTTGACTAAATCTTTGTGCACATACATGGCATCTGAACGGTTTGTCTCCTGTGTGAGTTTTCATATGTGTGTTTAAGTTGGTCTTATGGCTAAAGGTCTGTCCACAGACATCACATCCAAATGGTTTCTCACCAGTGTGGATTCTCATGTGGGTGCTTACATGCGACTTCCGGCTAAATACCTGACCACAGACATCACACCCAAATGGCTTCTCCCCTGTGTGAATTGTCATGTGTGTGTCAAGATGTATTTTTAACCTAAAGTTTTGTCCACAAATGTCACAACAAAATGGTTTTTCTCCTGTGTGAACTCTGATGTGCCTGTTTAAGTCTGTCCTAAGTTTAAATCGTTTTGCACAAAAATCACAAAAAAATGTTTTTTGCACATGGTTAGAATCCTCCTCTTCATCCTCAATACTGACTTCAGTCTCTGAAGAGGAAGAAGTCTCTGCAGTAGTTTTTGTATTTGAGTTGCTGGAGAATTCTGCTCCTCGGTAAACCCCTTCATTAATTTCAGCTTTAATCTGGTCTGCTGAGCTGCTGGTCGGAGCATCTCTGTCCACCACTTTGTGATGATTAAACTGTAAGAGCAGTGGAGTCTCTTCATCATCTTCACTCTTGATGAGAACTGCAGTGACATCATCTTCCTCCAAAGCGATCCCGAGTTCCTCCTCTTCTTCCTTGATGTGGACTGACTGCTGGGCGGCAGCAGGACCATGTTCTTCAGAAGCTTCTTTTTTAATTAACGTTTTCTGTTGAACATCTGCAGGAACCTCTGAAATACAAAATGATATACAAATTATTTTTGAATAATTTGTGTATGACATCAGAACTGACTCATTAAAAAGAAAAAAATGTGACAGGAATTTGCCATACCACCTGCCATACCATAGAATCAAGAATGAAGAGCCAAGAATCTTTATTGTCATTATGTGTTACCATAATGAAATGGTAACAAGAGTTCTGATGAAAATCAACAAGAGGGATCATATTTCTCCAATTTTAGCTTCCTTTCATTGGCTTCCTGTTAAATCAAGAATAGAATTTAAAATTCTCCTTCTAACGTATAAAGCCCTTAATAATCAAGCTCCATCATATATCAGAGCTCTGATTACCCCGTATGTTCCTAACAGAGCACTTCGCTCTCAGACTGCAGGTCTGCTGGTGGTTCCTAGAGTCTCTAAAAGTAGAATGGGAGGCAGATCCTTTAGCTATCAGGCTCCTCTCCTGTGGAACCAACTCCCAGTTTTGGTCCGTGAGGTAGACACCTTGTCTACTTTTAAGACTAATCTTAAAACTTTCCTTTTTGACAAAGCTTATAGTTAGAGTGGCTCATGTTACCCTGAGCTATCTCTAAGAAAAGGTACTTTATTGATCTCACAGTGCAGAAATTCAAGTGTCACATCGGCTCAATAATCAAAAGCAGCTGCCAAAAGAAGGAAAAGGTGCATGAGGTATATACAGTGCGTACACATATATACAGTGGATCGAGGAAAAAAAGAAATAAAGCAGAGATTTAAGATGACCTATGTACATTTAAGGTGACTTATATACATATGGATTTGATGTTGTACATTAAAGTCGTACCAGGTAAAGAACAATAGTGAGGTAGTGAGATAACTATAACAGCTAAAGTCTGTTATATAACAGGATTATTGCACAGGTTATTGCACAGGGTATTAAATAGTAATTGCACAATAGTTATTGCACAAGTTATTGCAGTTATAGTGCAACATTGTAAAGTCTGATGGCAGCAGGGATGAATGACCTTAGGTTACTGGAGGACATCAGGGTCTATTTCTTTCACTCTGAGTTCTACTGTTCTCCAATTTGCATTGCTTGTTGTCATTTCAGCTTTTAACTTTTTGTTCCCTCTCTTTTTCTTCTTTATAGTAAGTACAGTCATGGCCAAAAGTATTGAGAATGACACAAATATTATATTTTTACATGATCTGCTGCCCTCTGGTTTTCATGTGTGTATGTCAGATGTCATCACATACATACAGGAATACAATTGCAATCATATTATGAGTAACAAAAGCTTTTAATCACAGAATGAGTTAATGCAGCAAGTCAATATTTGCAGTGTTGAGCCCTCTTCTTTAGGACCTCTGCAATTCTCCCTGGCATGCTCTCAATCAACATCTGGACCAAATCCTGACTGATAGCAGTCCATTCTTGCACAATCAATGCTTGCATTTTGTCCGAATTCCTAGGTTTTCGTTTTTTCCACCCGTCTCTTGATGATTGACCACAAGTTTTCAGTGGGATTAAGATCAGGGGAGTTTCCAGGCCATGGACCAAAATCTCTGTTTTGTTCCCTGATCCAGTTAGATATCAGCTTTGCTTTATGGCAAGGTGCTTCATCATGCTGGAAAAGGCATTGTTCATCACCAAACTGCTCTTGGACGGTTGGGAGAAGTTGCTCTGGGAGGACATTCTGCTACCATTCTTTATTCATGGCTGTGTTTTTAGGTCAGACTGTGAGAGAGCCGACTCCCTTGGCTGAGAAGCAACGCCATTCAGAATGCTTTACAGTTGGCATGAGACCAGACTGCTGGTAGCGCTCACCTGGTTTTCTCCCTACAAGCTGTTTTCCAGATGTCCCAATAAATGGGAAAGGGGATTGATCAGAGAAAATTACTTTACCCCAGTCCTCAGCAGTCCACTCCCTGTACCTTTTGCAGAATATCAGTCTGTTCTGATGTTTTTCCTGCAGAGAAGTGGCTTCTTTGCTGCCCTCCTTGAGACCAGGCCTTGCTCCAAGAGTCTACGCCTCACAGTGCGTGCAGATGCTCTCACACCTGCCTGCTGCCATTCCTGAGCAAGCTCTGCACTGGTAGTAGCCCGATCCCGCAGCTGAAACACTTAAGAGACGGTCCTGGCGCTTGCTGGTCTTTCTTGGGCGCCCTGGAGCCTTTTTGGCAACAATGGAACCTTTCTCCTTGAAGTTCTTGATGATGCCATAGATTGTTGACTGAGGTGCAATCTTTCTAGCTGACATTCTCTTTCCTGTTAGGCCATTTTTGTGCAGTGCAATGATGACTGCACGTGTTTCTTTAGAGATAACCACGGTTCACAGCAGAGAAACAATGATGCCAAGCACCAGCCTCTTTTTAAAGTGTCCAGTGGTGTCATTCTTACTTAATCATGACAGATTGATCTCCAGCCCTGTCCTCATCACCACCCACACCTGTGTTAATGGAGCAATCACTGGAACCATGTTAGCTGCTCCTTTTAAGGCAGGGCTGCAATGACGTTGAAATGTGCTTAGGGGGATAAAGTTAATTTTCTAGGCAAATACTGACTTTGCAATTAATTGCTGTTACGCTGATCACTCTTTATAACGTTCTGGAGTATATGCAAATTGCCGTTATGAAAACTGAAGCAGTAGACTTTGTAAATATTAACATTTGAATCATTCTCAATACTTTTGGCCATGACTGTACATCTTGTCTGGCATTCTGTTAGCTGTGACATCTTACAGGGAAGACAGATCACCTGCTATTACCATCTAATGTAGAACAGATTACTGGATCAATGTGTGCTTCTGTGCTTTTTTGTCTCTCTTGTTGTGTCTCTGTTCTGTCTTCTCTAACCCCCGGTCGGTCGAGGCAGATGACCGTTCATACTGAGCCTGGTTCTGCTGGATGTTTTGCCTTTCCGTTAACGGGAGTTTTTTTCTTTCCACTGTCACTTCATGCTTGCTTAGTATGAGGGATTGCTGCAAAGCCATGTACAATGCAGACGACTCTCCCTGTGGCTCTACGCTTCTTCAGGAGGAGTGAATGCTGCTTGTCGGGACTTTGGTGCAATCAACTGGTTTCCCTTATATAGGACATTTTTAGACCAATCTGTATAATCTGACGCACTTTGTATAATCTGATTGAATTTGACTTTGCAAAGTGCCTTGAGATGACATGTTTCATGAATTGGCATTATATAAATAAAATTTAATTGAACAGTTTAATTTATGGAAAAAAAGAGGGAGGAGCAAGTGTAGGTTTATGTGAGAAAGTGGTGTATTAGGTTAAAAAATTGTTACATTTTCAGTTTTCTAAAACCAATAACCCCCCATTTTTTTGTTACAATTGTGAACTGCTGAAATCTTGTCATTTTTACATTGTGTATACACAATGTTGCACCAGAGGATGGCACTCCTGTACCACTGTGGGTCTACCTAGGAAACTAGTTCAACGCTCTGGGCTTATGTAGCTGAGAATAAAGAGCTATGGCCTCGGCAGCAACGCTGAAACCAGTCTCTTCTGTGTGTTTTCAGAGAAAACAGAAAAAAGACTGGGACTGAGTTTTACAAAATGCCCTTCACTAGAAACGGAATGAACACAAAAGCCAAGGAGAAGACGGGGAGATGGAGCTTCAACTAACATCGGACTTCATCCCTGTTGCCACAAAAGATGAAGACAGCAAAACTCACTTCAGTGGTCATTTCAGATTTCTTATTTGAAAAAATATAACAAAGAAACAATTTGAATTTTTTTATTTAAAAGGGAGCGACATTAAAATATAGTGAGCTGCACAAATCTATCCAAATTCAACCCTTAATACAAATAATAAGGGTTTAATAGATAAAACTGAGATTTTTCAATAATGTGATTAAAGGAGTTATAATTTCAATGAAGTTCACATTAGGCCTAACAAACAAATGTTTTCAAAGTAAAGCTTTTAGTTTGAATAAAATAAATATACAGCTGTTTATGTTTTATAATAAAACATTATTGTAAGATCTACAAATTAGTGCATCTTTAAAAACTTAAAATTTTACTGTTTCTGTCTTGTCTTTTTTTTTTAAATCACAGCTTTAACATATGTATAGTACGTTTGGCAAAGGTTAAACAAAGGTATCCAAATGAAGCCCCTTAAATGTACAATGCACTACCTGTGCATTAAGTAAAATAAGGTGGAGCTTAGCTACATAGTAATAAGCAGAAATATCCATAGAATAAGTAGGACAGATAGCCTTCAACTGCCAGTCATTGAAAGGTAAGACACACCTTGGAGAAACTAAACTGCCCAGTGAAATCAACTTCTATGAGATGTGATGACACCATTTCATTAATATGATTAATATACAGACCTAATAAAGGTGATTCAAAGTCAAATCACTAGGAGGATCCAGAGCCAACTACTTGATGACCATTATTTGCCATTTGCTTTGACTATGGCTAAAAGGTTTAAGCTGCATCCTTGACTTATTACCACATTGTTATATTACTATTGGGTTATTTGATTTAAACTTTTCTATTCCACTAGTTTACATAAGGTTTTAATTTCTGTCATGACAATCGCACTGAAATGTTGAATTATTTTGTTAATTGAATTACTTCTATGCTGAAGAATGAAAACAGTTTATTCCAGAGTCACACCAAGATCAATGCTTTACACAATCTTTTGCTTTTATATAGGATGAACGGATGTGATTGCCACTAACGATCCTTAAATATTAGATGGTAATGGTAACTTTTAGATTAAAAATAAGGTTTTCTGGATCCGTTTTACCAATAGTTGGATTCCCTTGGAGGGTGCAATCCTTTTTATTACTTTACAGAAACGTTTTATTTTTTTCTTATTGGGGAAGGTTTGACCTGTCTTTAACGTCTGTCTCCTGACAGGCTGGAGGCTAAAGGAGACGAGAAAAGGCCCCGAGGAGGAGCAGTAGATGACCTTAGTGGGCTGCTATTGAGAATAGACCAATATGACCGTAATAGCCTACATGCTTAGATTACCTCATCTAAAGTAAACAATCAAAGCAGAGGGATTATTAAAGCAAAATCACCTCTGACCCATCTTCTTGGAAACATGTGAGCAGCTGGACTCAGGGAGAGGACAGTTTCACTCCACCCTGGTTAAAACAAGGTCAACGCTGGTGTGTTTTCTGTGTGAGACTAAATGTTTGGTTTCAGATGTTTGTGTTACGTCTGCTCTGATCAGCTGATATAGCAGTAAAAATGGTAAATGGACTGAACTTATATAGCGCTTTTCCAGTCATGTTGACCACCCAAAGCGCTGTACACTATAGCCACATTCACCCAGTCGCTCTCACTAACGCGCACACATTTATACACCGAGACGCAGCTCGGTAGACAACTTGGGGTTAAGTGCCTTGCCCAGAGGCACATCGACATGTGGCAGGGGGAAGCTGGAATCGAACCCACAACCCTCAGATTGCCAGACGACTACTCAACCCACCAAGCCACAGTCGCCCAGCAGTGAGAGAAGGAGGAAGGAGCCAGGGGTGTGATAACTTTGTGTCTGCTCTGGTTCTCAGTAAAGTGCTGGAACTTGATGGAATCATGTTTCCTTTAGTTCAATAAGTAACTGGGAATCAGTTTTCGTGATTTACCACAACAGCAGTCATCTGCCTCGCCCTATTGGGACTTAGAGAAGACAGAAGAGAGACAAAAGAGCACAAAGCACTGACCCAGGAACACTCTACCTTAGACGGTAATGGGAGATGATCTGCCCCCCGTAGCGGTCAGGAGTGAACCACCACCTGTCCCAGTAGATACTGGACTACCTCACTGGTGGACCCAGTATGTGAGGACATGGGGCTGTGGTTCTGACAGGCTGGTCTGCTGTACAGGAGCACCACAGGGAACTGTGCTGGTACCGGTTCTATTCACCTCTACTGCAGACTTCTCCATCAGCAGGCTGCCACCTGCAGAGGTTCTCTGATGACTCTGCCAGTCAGTCTCATCACAGAAGAGGACGAGTCAGAGGAGAGATGGTGGACCGAGAACTTTGTGGACTGGTACCAGCAGAACCACCTCAGGTTAAATGTAGGGAAACAAAGGAGCTGCTGGACGTTCTCAGGTCCAGAACCACCTCTCTGACCCAGGAGAACATCCAGGGAATGTGGAGATAGTGGACTCTCCTCAGTACCTGGGTGTTCACCAGAACCATAAACAGGACTGCACTCAAAACCCTGATGCTCTTTACAGGACGGGTCAGAGCAGTCTCTACCTGCTGAGAAGGCTGAGGTCTCCTGGCTTGCAGGGGGCGCTATAAAGCAGGGTTTCCTCTACATCTGCAAGATGGCGGCTCAGGGTTCTGCTGACGGCAAGGCGCTCAGGCTGATGTTGCTTGTATTTGTGTTCTTGTTTGTGTTATCACCATTTCAAGCATTGACCCAATATAGTTTTGAAGAGCTGTTGGAATTGTGATTCAACCCTGGAGTACATGGATCGTACAGACCGCCAAAGCTGGACTTTATTCATCCTGATCTGCTCCAAACAATAGAAAACCCACTCTCCCTGTCTCGGAGAGCCAGCTCCCAGCATAAACGCAAGAGGAAACAAGGGGTGGGCAAGGAGGCCTACGCACCTGGCTAAAAGCTCACCCACACAGACCAACGCTACAGAGCCTCGTTCTGGCCAATGAAAGATCCCTCAACAACAGACTCAACAACATTTTATATAACCATACTTTTTACCAGAAACTTTCAGGAATCTCACCATAGCATTAAGTAGTGGTCAGACTGTTTAATACTTAACTTGTTTGTTGGTTACACTTTATGTTCAACAAGGGTTGATGTCCAACTCAATTAAAAGCTGTTCTCTTGAATAATACACTCAACAAAAATATAAACGCAACACTTTTGGTTTTGCTCCAATTTTTTATGAGATGAACTCAAAGATCTAAAACTTTTGCCACATACACAATATCACCATTTTCCTCAAATATTGTTCACAAACCAGTCTAAATCTGCAATAGTGAGCACTTCTCCTTTGCTGAGATAATCCATCCCACCTTACAGGTGTGCCATATTAGGATGCTGATTACACACCATGATCAGTACACAAGTGTGTCTTAGACTGCCCACAATAAAAGGCCACTCTGAAAGCTCATAAAAACAAGACACAGCAGAAGCAGGGGGGGGGGGGGTCGCAGGAGGAAAATGCGACTGCCTCCACCGAGAGAAAGAACAGAAGTCTTGTGAAGTCTTGTTTTAAAGATTTTACATAAAAGCTGGATCCTGTAGTGTGTTTTTCTACTTTAGCTGTGAGTGTGGCTCCAAATCCAGACCTCCATGGGTTAATAAATTTGATTTCCATTGATAATGTTTGTGTGATTTATGTGAGGAATGTGAAGAACAAAGTATTTAATAATAATATTTAATTCATTCCGATTTCAAATGTGTTACTTTAGTGACCCCTTAATTTTTTCGAGCAGTATAGAAGTAAGTAAAGGCTACAGTGACGCAAGGAACGTTTCTGGGGTTTACCTGGACAAGGCGTTGAACTGGACAACCATTAAAGCTCAGGGTTGGCAAAATGCTTTATGCATATGTAGGGCCCTATAATTTCCGCGATCACGGAATCGTGGAATTGGCAAATTAACGCAGTTCCCTCGTGACTTTTACGTGTCAGGTGAACTATTGTTTTGCAAGTTTTGTCAACATTCAATTGACTGGAAGCGCAAAAATACATGCACTGACCACCTGTCATCCAAAATCCATGTGAAGAACAAGGAGGAGTACAATAACGCCACCACGTCCCTACAGACGTGCCTTACTGCTGCATTCAAGTCTTCGGACTCAAGAAAGAGTTTGTTGAAGATTTTGTCGCTATGTGTGCTAAGGCTGACATCCCTTTGGAAAAGATGACAAAACTGCGTCCGTTTCTAAAGAATCACTGCAAACAGGGAGGAGCCCTACCTGAAAATGTAAGCAGTCTTCGCCAACTTCACCTACCCCGAGTGTTCGAGCAACATATCTCCTCTGTGCTAAAAAAGATCTGTGGGAAAAAGTACTCCGTTGTTGTGGATAAGATTACTGATGCGAGAGACTGCAGCGTCCTAAACATCGTCATTGGTAAGTTAGTGGGAATTTAACACCCTGTAGTGTACAATGGTCAACACTAAGTATAGAAATGTGTGATTGCATTAAAAGATCCACCCCTTATTTTTTCAGTGTTCAGTCATTAACACATCATTGCAACTATGTATAATATAACTAATAATATACATAACTGAATATAACTAATTCAAAATACATAATGATTTATAGCTGGGCCAGGATTAAAAAACAACTGATGCCCACAGGGAAATCTGGGTGACATGCACATTAAATAAGATTAAAAATGTTTAATTTGAATATACCAGTTAAAAAAGAAATAAATCCGGATGTTAAATTCTAATACAGTTGGAAATAATGAATCTCCTTTCTCCTTTATTTTCTTTTTTTTTAACTGATTTATTACTATTGTTATTACTACATGTATGTACATGTCCAAAATAAAATAATTAACTAAAATCAGGTCAGTACAGCCACTGTTGCCTTTTGATTAATATTAATAAATTAAATGAAAGAGACATTTAAAACTACATGTGAGAGCTAATGTTTTTTTTTCTTCTTTCATCACAGGAGTTGAAAATCAATATTTTCTTGTGGATGTCATCTTCATGGATAGATGCAACTACTCAACAGTTTCCCAAGCAATACTAGCCTCCCTCCACAGCAATGATTTAGATCTGAATGATGCCTGGGCAGTGGTCACAGATGCTGCTTACTGTCTGAAAGCATACAGGGAGGTCCTGAAAGGAGTGATGCCAAACAGCGTCCATGTTACCTGCCTCTGCCACATCATAAATCTGGTGGGTGAGACCTGGCAGCATTATAAATACTTCTCTGATGCTACCTCACTTCTCACATGGATGAGATCTGTGTTCTTCAAAAAGCCTGCCAGAAAGCGAAGATGGGTGGCGTTCCTCATCAACAAGAAGGCTGTGCAGGCCAAGGTTCCTCCTGAGGCTGTGTGTACCCGGTGGAATAGTTGGTTTGAGGCTGTCAAGTACCATGCAGAGCATGTTCACCTGTACAGACAGTTCTTCTTGTCAGAGGAGTCAACAGCCATGGCAGTCAAGAACATCCTCAGCCAGTTGGAAACAGAGGAGAATGTGTTTTTTGAAGATGGCACCCCTGTGTTTGGCTGGCCGTCTCCCTCTGCTGAGAGTGTTAATGGTTTTTCTGTTTCTGCTGTCTGTTGTATGGAGTGTGTCACCGCTGCTGGTGTATGTAGTAGTAGTAACTTTTATTTGTCCCAATATGGGCAATTTTTGCAGTAGTAATAATAAACATTCACACTTCACACATAAAAACACAAGAAACACATAAAATATAAAAGTAAGGTGAATAAATATATATAAATATGTGCAGCGCAGAGAATGAATAAAGCGAAGGCCTATATGTATGCAACGTATGACTATCTGCTTTTCCTGGTAGTGTTTAGCAGCTGGACAGCAGAGGGAAGAAAAGAATGTTTGTATCTATTTGTCCGGGCCGGTGGATATTTAAAACGGGAACCAGAGGGTAGAAACTGAAATTGGTTGTGTAAGGGATGGGTGTAATTATCCAAGATGGACTCAGCCTTCCTAATTACCTGCTCTTTGTATATTTCAGTCATGTTTTTCTGTTGGACACCTGTGATTTTACTACATACCTTAATAATCTTGGATATGGCATTTTATTCTTTACGTTAAGAAGAGCAAACCAGCAGATGGCAGAGAAAGTGAGTATGGACTCTATAAAGGATCTGTAGAACATGGTCATCAGAGTCTTGTCAACCTGAAACCTGGCTAGCTTTCTGAGGCAGTATAAGCGCTGCTGCCCTTTTTTACACAGCATGTCTGTGTTACTGTTAAAAGTTAATTTGTCATCTATAATAGACCCAAGATATTTATACTGGTTAACAATTTCAATGTCTTGTCCATTTATGATGGTTATAGAAGGGTTGCAGGTCTTGTGCCTGAAGTCAATACACATGTCCTTTGTTTTGGTGACATTCAGTTCCAGCATGGCTTCCTGGCACCAGTTTGTGAAATAGTCCATGATGGGGCCATGTGCAGTTTCACTGTCCTCCAGCAGGCTCACAATGACAGTGTCGTCCGCAAACTTGACAATGTGACGATTGTCAGTTTCAGAACGACAGTCATCAGTGTAGAGGATGTAGAGAAGTGGAGATAAAACGCACCCCTGAGGAGAGCCTGTAGATGTGAAAGACAGTCCAGAATAATGGTCGTTTACTCTCACTCGCTGGGAACGGTTGGTGAGGAAATCCGGTATCCAGCCGGAGATGCTGGAATCCAGTTGGAAGCGGTGTAGGAGCTTTTGCACCAGTAGGTGGGGCTGGATGGTATTGAAAGCTGATGAGAAGTCCACAAACATTGTCCTGACATGGGTTTTGGGGCCCTCAAGGTGTTTGAGGATGAGATTCAACAGGGTTATAGTTGCATCCTGTACCCCTACGTTGGTTCTGTATGCAAATTGCATGGGGTCTAGCAGGTGATTGGTTCTCAAGATAATGTTCTTTTTGGCCAGCTTTTCAAAAGTCTTCATTACAAGAGAAGTGGGGGCTATGGGCCTGAAGTCATTCAGGGTCTTTGGGTGGTTATATTTCGCTATGGAAACTATTGTGGATTGTTTCCATAGATCAGGAACCGTCTGAAGGGCCATAGACAAATTGAAAATGTGTTTAAAAATTGGGCCAAGCTGCTCTGCACAGCAGGACAGCAGACGACCAGATATGTTGTCTGGTCCAGGGCTAGTTTTAACTTTGCAGTATTTAAAGATCTTTACCACATTTGGAAGGGAAAACAAGTGGCTGCCTTGGTAGTGGTTTGTAGGGCCCTATAAAATCAGTTTTATTTTTTCCCAAATTCCGTTTTATTTTTTTCCCAAATTCCTTTTTTTCCGTTTTAATTTTTGAAAATTCTGTTTTTTCCCATTTTAATTTTTACGAATTCAGTTTTTTTACCCTTTACTGTTATTTCAGTCATAAAAAGAATGTGCATGTAATGTTGATGATTAAAATGTACACAAATAAAATAGGAATGACCTTAAATTTGAGGTAAAAAACATCACATTTACTCAATACTTTTACTGCATGATGCAACATAACACTGCACTCTAAGTACTAACAAAATATTAATGGTTATGAACCAATTGTTATAAATAAAAGTGCTCCATTAGCTTTTTCAAGTAAAAAAATAAAATAGGACCTCTCCATTTCAGAATTCAATGGAGAGGTCCTATTTTCAATGGAGATGACCGGAGTGCTGCTCCCTCACTACATTAGTGAGCTTGTTAATGTTTTGGAATGTCTGGATAAACTCCTCCCACACAGTGCAGTCTAGACACCCCTGCAGGGTCAGTTTTGCCTCCTCAGTCCACACTTTAACAGTTTTGGTGATCACCTTCCCCCTCTGAAGTCGTGTGCGATAGGCTGGTATAAGATGCACGGCGTTGTGATCGGCGGAGCCCAGAGGAGGGAGAGGGGTGGAGTCATAGGCGTGTTTAATTGAGCCATAGCACTGGTCCAAAATCTTGCTTTTTCTAGTGGAGCAGAATACATATTTATGGAAACACTTGAGCACCTTCTCCAACGAGCAGTGGTTAAAATCACCCATAATCAGGTTGTGGGCGTCGGGAGATAGTGCCTGCAATCTGTTCACTGTCTGTTGAATTAAATCCAGTGCGCAGCTTTCGTTGGCCTTCGGGTTGATGTAAACAACAGTCACGAAAATCTGCGGAAATTCCCGAGGCAGGTAGAAGGGGCGCACAGACACGGAGAGAAGTTCGATGTCCTTTGTACATAGTTGCTCTCGTACTAGTGTTGTCCTACACCAGCGGTCATTTATGTACAAGCAGACACCTCCTCCGCCTTACCTGGAATCCATACCGGCGCATCTATGGCGTCCTTCCTGCTGGTTGTCTCGCAGCAGGCGCCGCAGAAAACGCGGAAAGCGAGGGGGAGTCCTCATTAGACTGAACTTGTCTTTGGCTTCCTCCCTCCATGATCCCTGTCGTCTACCAGCCGGACTCTTCACAGACTACAGTGGCTACGATTTGCGGAGTTGCTGCGGAGGTGGCTCCGACCGGTTCATTGGGACACCAGAGTGCTGCTCCCATGCTGTCAGCCAGTGCGGACCTCCCAGCGGGGCTGTGTGCCGGGAAATCTTTGCTCGCTCAGTCACTTCTCTCATCAGGTTGACCAATGCTCAGTTCACACGGCCCTAATGAATGTCAGATCTCTTACAAATAAGACGTTTATTTTGAACAACTTTTTTACAACACATGATCTGGATTTCCTCCTGTTGACAGAAACCTGGTTGAAACCAGGAGAGAACAGTGCCTTTTCGGAGCTCCTCCCCCCCGGCTGTTCCTTCGTCAGCACCCTGCGAGCTGCCGGTCGCGGGGGCGGTTTTGCTGCAATATTTAAGGACAGCTTCAGATGCCGGACGATAACCGCCAATAATTACACCAGCTTCGAACTGCAGTTGTTCGTGATCTACCTTACCTGCCCTGTGTGCCACAGTTTATCGCCCACCCAGATCTAATAAGGACTTTCTCCAAGAGTTCTCAGAGTTTCTGTCTGAGTTTCTCCCAAAGTTTGATAAACTGCTGATTTGTGGAGACTTTAGTATTCATGTTTGTTGTGCAGCAAATCAACTGGCCAACAAATTCAAAGGCCTTTTAGTCTCCTTTGATCTCATTCAATCTGTTAATGCACCAACACATGAGCATGGGCACACTCTTGATCTTGTCACCGCTCATGGGCTTTTGGTGTCCCTCAGAGAAATAGTCGACACTGCTATCTCGGATCACCTCCCTGTTTTCGATTTTGCTGCCCCCCCACCTGCCAATAAGCCAGTTTCCCCAGCTCGCAGACGCAGAATCTTTACTCCATCAACAGCTGGGGAGTTTGATGCTGCCCTTGGAAACTCTCAGCTGTCTGATGCCTGTGGGTTGATTCCTCCCCTTTGTCCTGACAGCCTACTAGCCACTTTTTATTTAACATGTTTTGCGATTCTTGACTCTGTTGCTCCTTTTCGGCAAAAAATTACTAAAATTAAGTCAGATCCCTGGCTGAATGACCATACCCGTCTGCTCAGACAACAATGCAGACAGGCTGAACGGCGGTGGAAAAAGGATAAACTGCATGTATCCCTGGGCCGGTTAAGGGACAGTTTGGCTGCTTACCAGAGAGCGCTAAAGGAAGCTAAGTCCTTAAGAATTATTATTATTATTCACGTGTCCACTTTAACTCACCAATGATGTTCCACAGGCTGCAGTCTCTGTCATCATTGTTTCCTGGAAGCAGCAGATACTTTTTTCCAACCCGAGTATCTGCAAGGCAGAAGTAAGAAGTTTTAATGGGATTAATGCAGTTAAAACGCTAATATCACACATCCCCATGCTTAGCCAGAGTCAACGCAAACAGCTACTCTTAAAACTCACATCTTACTCCTGTTGACATGTTTGGATACAGAAACATTTGCTGAAGTTTCTGATTAACAGTGGTGGGTTTATTCTCAGTTTTCATGTCTGATAATTTGGTTTGAAACACATTTCAATGTGGCTGCAGTTAATCATATGTGGACAAAACTTACAGAACAATTTATTCTCCATCTTAAACTTTGCTCTTAACTTTGGATGTATTCTATGTGTTTATATAAAATTTTTTTAATATTTCATAATTACTGTTCCAGTTCTTTACAGCTTTCCCAGGCTGGTTGGCAATGTGTGAAAGTCACATCATACATAGGAGCTGCCACATTCCCTCCTTTACAAGCAGCATCACTGAAAAGCATAAAAAACAGGCTGAGTTTCATGCAGCTTGAAGCCCACAGTAGTTCACGCTGCATCTTTATGCATGATCCAGCTGCTGATGTTTTCTCCTTTTCAGCTCCATGAACTTCTAGCGTGTTACAGTTTCTAACCTTTATCACCTTTATCTGGTGCATAATTACCAAGCCGAAGGCTGATTTGAAGTTGTTCTCTGGGCGTGTTTTGTTTGTGGTCGGAGCGGACGGAATAATAACCGTTTCGCTTTTAGCCCACTATTAGTCTTAAATGGGGAATCCTATACCATACCATACCATACCAGCTTTATTTATAAAGCACTTTAAAACAACCACAGTTGATACAAAGTGCTGTACAATCCAAAAACACAACAAAATAAAAATAATTATAATTAAAAGTAGTTTAAAAACAAAGACATACACTTTAAACTAGATCTCACTGGTGTTGAAAGCCAAGTTAAATAGATGGGTTTTAAGACGAGCTTTAAAAGGAAATCCTATAGGAAATATATTGCTTTTTATGCACTGCAACCCCAGATTATATCAGTGTAGACGCCGCTTTTCAAGCTCTGTGCCTCTCTGGTTCCTAAGTGACTGTAGAAAAAACACTTTATTTGGTAACGTCTGTTAACAGCATAATTTGTACTTAATGATACCAGTTTGAGGCGATGAGGTGGTCGGAAAAAATGCATAAATAAAGACTGTCATGGGCTCCATTAGAGGGAAGGGTTGACAATTTGAAGCCTGGCCCGCTGATAAAAGCCCCTGGCTTTGAGGGAAGGGGAGCGGAGCAAAGAGCGCTGAGGCACCAAAACATAGCACATATAGTTCAGAAACAATTTGCAGTAAATAAAAACGAAACTTATAAACAGACAAAGTGGTGTTTGGGCTGCATCTGGTTAGCTGATCTGTTTTCTGATCCAACGAATGAAGGCTTTATCTGGCAGCAGCTCTCCCTCCTCTCCTGCTGCGTACGCAGTACTTTCACCACTGGTTATAACCAAAAATATTTATAACTCTGGTTGCTCTTCTTGCTGCTCTGTTGACATGAGCTGCAGCAGGAATATTTACTGATGGCCACGAGCTGTGAAAGAAGCTGAAACATTGCCGCAGAAGGCAGGTTTAGACTGAGCTCTGAATGGACTGAGCTGTGAGCGGATCATCCGCGGCCCAAGTGGCCCATTGTTATTTTTATGCGTGAGGAATGCGTGGCGTGTGAAGTCCGTGTCACACGGTCATCGCGTGAGAGTTGAGAGCCCCAACCACAGATCATCCTGTCAGATCCTCCATCCATTGAGTGATGGTATAGGGGTCTGGCTCCATCTGTTAAAGTAATTTTTTAACTAACGATCACGTGAGTAACCTTACATATTCAGATAAATTCTGTTTTTCTAAAGCCATTGTGAAAAATACCAGCTAAAAACACTTGCTAGTTACCGTTGTAAGCAATGATGGGACTCTTTCTGCCTCCAGCTATGCCCCGCCCACACAACTACGTCACAATGTTTACCTGCTGGAAAGGGACCATACAGCAGCAGAATCTTGATAAAACATGATATAAAAAAGCAGAATTATATTGCAGAAGCATTTAAGATGCTTTAGAAGAAAGTATCCTTAGATTTTACAGCGCTGCACATGTGAAGACAGGAGGAGCTCAGGGTAGAAACTGTTCCTCAGTCTGGATGAAATACTCAGAATGTCTACAAGATTTCAGATTCTCCAGGTGAGACCGGTTTGAGGACAGGTGATGAAGCAGAGGTCCCACACAGCGATGACGTAGGTCCAGCTGTCCAGGTTGATGTTTCTATTCACGTCAAACATCTCCAGCCTCATTGGAAAGATAAATCTGAGCGTTCTCAGAACCTTTTACACTTAGTAAACAACGACGGTCTTTACCGTCAACCAATACGCATTGACTGCACCGCAGATTCATTTAAATCGTGATCAAGTGATCTGTGTCGCACCACGACCGATCCAAAGGACAAGTCTGCCACCTGAAAACTGGCCCCCCACACAGCTGATGGATATTTACCAACCTGATCGGTGGAGCCGGACTTCTGGATCGGAAATAGGATCCAGGTTTTCGTGTCTGTGCTCCGCTGCGGCATCCAGCCGCTGTGTCCACATCTCTATCGGCTACAATCCATCCAAACGCTCCGCGAACAGAGCCGAGCTTTCCGGTGTTAAACTCACGCTGCTAATGCTACCCAACAAGTTGGCTAAAACTCCCACTTCCGGGCGGACGTAGCGGAAGTCTTCTTCTTCTTCTATTTTTTTTATGGCGGTTGGCAAACAACTTTTGGTGCATTACCGCCACCGACTGAAATGGAGTGTGAATCGGGATGACCTACTCTAATATCCTACTACTATAAATAATAAAAAAAAAAAAGAAAAAAAAAAAAAAAAAAACTAAATCCGTTTTATCAAATTAGTCTTTTTAAGATATCTTAATAATAAAGAATAACCCTCTGATTTGGTGTTCATATCTAAAAGATATTTTATGTTTAACTTTAATTTACTGTTTTGTAATCTATTTACCAATTCATTTCTCTCAATATGATATTTACTACAAAATAATATAACGTGCTCCACTGTTTCTTCAACAAAACAAAAATCACACTTTCCTGTATCATGA
This sequence comes from Fundulus heteroclitus, assembly GCF_011125445.2. Classification (NCBI taxonomy): domain Eukaryota; kingdom Metazoa; phylum Chordata; class Actinopteri; order Cyprinodontiformes; family Fundulidae; genus Fundulus; species Fundulus heteroclitus. The sequence goes on from NW_023396766.1 coordinate 76,167, forward strand.
ATCCCCATTTTAAATAATGTGCTATTTAACCCTGTATGTCCAAAACGTAATCTTGACATTACTGTTTCTTCCCTTCTATTCCTTGATGTCATCCTCATTAATCCTACTTTTCTTTGAATATTATAAAACCATCTTCCAGTTCTTTCTTCTTCCCACTGTTTCTGCCACCTTGCTCTAATCCTTTTCTTAATTACTGATTTTATTTCACCTTTACTAAATGGAATTATTATATCAATTAAACTGTATTTACTTGCTCTTTTTGCATATTTATCTGCCATCTCATTCCCTTTTATTCCTATATGAGAAGGAATCCATATAAAAGAAACAGTTAATCCCATTGCTTGAATTCTGAATAATAGTTGCTGAATTTCTACCAATAAATCCGGTCTGCTATCTGAATGATTGTTTTTAAATGAATATAATGTTGAACTAGAATCTGAACAAATTACACTTCTTCACGTCTAATTTCTTCAATCCATTCTAATGCTAACATGATGCCAAACATTTCTCCTGTGTAAACTGAAACTTCATTACTAATTCTTTTACCTGATTTAAAATTAAATTCTGGAACTACAAACGAAACACCATTCCTATTATTTGAATCTTTTGAAGCATCTGTATAAATTTTTACATATCCATAATATTCTTTATCTATATATTGCTCAACCATATTTGAATCTAAAATATCCTGTTTATTTTTCCGTTTATACAACAATCTTAAATCTACATCAATTTCAGGTAGGATAGATGGATGAAGTATTGATCTAATAACTGTTCTACTGCCATTTATTTGAGATAATTCAAGATCTATTATATTAGAATCTGCTATCCACCCAAAAGAATTTAATTTCTTCTTCCCTTTTTCCCAACTTCGTAGCGGAAGTCCTTCTTCTTGTGATGTTTTACGCCAGTATCACATTACTGCATTGCTGCCACCTACTGGACTGGAGTGTGGACAGGAGAGTCAGTAAAACAAAACAGAACACAAAACTAAATTATTTCCAGTGGCGGTTGGTGAAAAAAAATCTTGGTGGGGCTGGCCAATAGATTTCCCTGCCTAACCCACATGCATTCAAATTAAAAGTCAGAAAATTACTACAATTCCACAATAAATATTTAATTCCCTTCTCAGATTTAGCATTTTACACATACAGTTAACCATTTACAGCAATTTTAAGTCTTATTTATGAAATGAACAGTATGAGATACAACACTTACACATGACAAAATGTGTGTCTCTCTCTCTTTCTGTGTGTGTGTGTGTGTGTGTGTGAGGGAGAAAGAGAGAATAAATGAAATAAAACAGTGAAAGGGTTCTTATTTGTACAAGAACTTTGCTCGTCTGTCTTTCTGTGTGGCAAATTTCTCAATGACCCTTGTGTTAAAATCAGGAATGTCCCGTGTCAATTTTTTCTCTATGGAGAGCATAGCTAGAGCATTAAGCTGATCTTGTGCCATAGTGTTTCTGAGGAAAGTCTTTATCCTGTTTAAAGTAGAGAAGCACCTCTCTAATTCTGATGTTGTCATTGGTGTGGTGATGAGGATGTTCAGAAGACGTACAGTTTCGGTGAATGTGTCTTGAAGGTTGTTTTCCATCAATACCTGATAGAGAGCCAGTGCACCACTGCAACTCTGGAACTCCTTGTTATCATAGATCAGAGACAATTCAGTTTTAAGTCTGGCCTTCTCCAGTGAAGGGTAGGCTTCCACTGTGGTTTCCAGCGCTGAATCTGGGAACTTCCTGCTGTGTTGTTGGAACATGTCTCCTTTCAACAGAGTGGCACTGACGAGGTGCTTGGTGAAAGAAAACCTCTCCTTGGCGTGGCTCATTATGGTCTCACATACCTGCAAATATATAAAAACAGTAAGGATTCACATGTCCAGTTATCATCATTCTGAAGATATAGTATTACATTATGTACTGAACCAATATGGCTTACTGTAATTATTCATGTTGTAATATGACAATATACATATTCCCGGGGTTAAAGCAAAAATAATCAGTTTGACTAAAATAAAATTTGAGTCAGCCCATATATGCCCTAACCTGACAACAGCCAGCTGCATGTCTCGCTCCGCCTAGCTCCACTCACATACATCTGGGACACCGCCATAGGAATTGCCTTTACAGAAGGCTGGGCCTTATCAAAACTCCTTGCATATGATTGGATAAGCCACTTGTCTGTCATCTTTATCGACGTGCTATTTCAACCACTCAAACCGAAGCTAACCCGTGACGCTGTGAGAGCGACGCAGGAAAAAAACAAAACAGAACAGCCGACATCTTGGATATAGCAACAGTGGAATCAGCGCAATGTCGGTAAATGATCAATGTCGTTTGTGCCATGAAAATGTGGGGATAAAAGGCAACATTGTGCACAGCAGACTTATTTTTAAAAAAGAAGCCAACCAAAAAAGTATAGACGAACGACTTACAGAACTCGGTTTAACATTGTTACAAGTTCAAGTAAGATCATGTCATATATGCAACCGGTGCTTTCGCTTGATCGGCAGACTCGAAGATAGTCTGGAAAATCTTAGAAGATGGCAAAAAGCAGAAGAGGAACCGCTTTCTGAACAATCAACTGCATCACAAACATCAGTGAGTGCAAAGACGCCTGTCGCACATAAACGGGACAGGGAACCGACACCGTCGAAATGGCGTCCCCAAACCCGAACACTCACTGCTCCCCCAGCTACTAAATTGTCGAGGCCAACAACTGAGACCAGAGCTCGACAAAGTGTCACTGAGGTAAGTACAAATCGTGAAACATAAGACAGGCAATAGCTAATGATGTAAACCACTGTAATGCAAGCACAACATGGAACAGTTCCCACGTTTGTAGTTTAATGTAATGGAGTTTGTCGACTACAGTTTGGGGGATGGGTTGTGTTAACGTTAGTCGCACTGAGCTATATAATACACTGGAGTGCTGATTTTGCCGAAAAACTGAAGTCACTGGCCGTTATCTTGCTTCTCCCTAATCTCACATAATCTCATAGGATTTGGTTGCAACAACAAGCAGTTTTCTGGCTGTGTGAAAACGTTTCACAGGTAATTTTACAGTCATGTACTAACATTATCAACTACTAGGAAATTAGGTGCTGAAATATTTTAAACGTTATTCATATGAAATATATATCTATGTTTGTATATACAGGACTGTCTCAGAAAATTTGAATATTGTGATAAAGTTCTTTATTTTCTGTAATGCAATTAAAAAACATGAAATGTCATACATTCTGGATTCATTACAAATCAACTGAAATATCGCAAGCCTTTTATTGTTTTAATATCGCTGATTATGACAGAAAATAAAGAACTTTATCACAATATTCGAATTTTCTGTGACAGTCCTGTATATATATATATATATATATATATATATATACACAGGATATATATATATATATATATATATATATATATATATATATATATATATATATATATATATATATATATATATTATGATATGAATAACATGTAAAATATTTCAGCACAGGACTTTCTCAGTACTTGATAGTTTTAGAACATAACATAAAAGTATGTGACATTTTAAAAGTTTTAAGCCCCCCTGAACATGAGAAAATCCTTGTTATTCGATGCTGCAGTGCACATATTCACTAGTTACTGGGGGAAAATAGGGAGTACCAATATGGCGGCTGGTGGCTTCACAGCGACTTGTTCTAACAGCGGGCTATTAGCACTCCAGGGTATAATATAGCTCAGTGGTTAGTCCCATGTAGCTAGCAATCGAAGTAGCCTATGGGACTAGTGCTATGTATGGTCAAATTGTACTTCAGGAAAAGTAGCTGCTAGTGTCCCATCATCCAAACAAAACAAAAATGAATGGCAGTAAAGTATGGCACAGTATACAACAAACATTATTATGCATGTAAACAATACTTACTAACTAAAGAAGATTTTGTTTTGTGTCTGTCTCAGGTGGTTATCTATTATCCCTCAAGGCCAAAGGGTGTCAGGATTGTATGTGAAGATGACACAGCAGGCATAGTGGAAACCATCACAAAAAAGAACTGGAGCGTGGCTGCCAATCATCTTATCAGACACAAAGAACTCTTTGGACCACTCCGTGACAACATCCTGCAAATCTTAGAGGATGAGTGCAAGAATATCTGCAATCCCTTTACAGATTCTATGCTGTCCAAGTCATCAGCAGCAGATTTGAAGGCATTTTCATTTCAAAATTTGCAAGCAGATCTCCAGCGTTTGTCACCATTTTTGTTTTCAATATTTTTACGCATCACCAAACAGTCTGCTAATCCCGCTTGTGCTGCAGCAGCCATAGCTTTAAAAGGCAGGGAACCCCACTTGTCAGCCTTCTCATACTATGTCAATAGTGTCCTACAGTATGCTGGGGTGAAGAAGGCAGCCTTTAAAAGACTCAATAAATTAGGCATAACAACGTATTACACCAGTGCTGTTAGAAAGCAAAAGGAACTAGCAAGTACATGCGGAGAGGATTTTCAGCTTCTGAAAGTAGCCAATGAAATATTCATCAAGGAAGATGAAGACACCAGCACAGCCAATGGTGGATCTGTTCCAGGAAGGGAAAACAAAGGTGCTAAAGGAGCTACCCAAACAAGCACACTCGATGACTCTGTGGGAGACCTGGATGAAGCCATGCTTAGCATGAAGCCGTTTGTCTCGTCAGGCAAGAAAGGCCAGTATTTAACGTTGTACAATTTGTTTATCCATTCAGCTGCTTGAGAGCTTTCTAATGATGTATAATAATTGTAAAAATATAAATCGCTGTCATTTACAGCGCCTTTGTAAGTACCAAAGGTCACTTACAATCTATGTTCCATTTCTGTTAAGGCTTGATGATTTATGTTTTTTTTCTTTATTGTTTGTTTCTTACAGATGAACCTACTCAAGAGAACACCACTGTCACACAGCAGGCTATTGGTGTCACGACTACTCCTTTACAGATGGAGCAGCATCCGGGGTCTGACAATGTTACAGCTGTGTTAGCCTTCAGTACAGTAACAGACACTGAAATGGCAGATCTGGGCGTAGCAATATTGCCTGAAGAAGCACCAACAGAGCCAACTCCCCCATCTACATATTCAATTATATTTGACAATCTGGACTTCTTCAGCCACACACACCACCAGTCTATCAACCGGGCAAACCAATCAGTTCACTGGATCCACCACATAGCTGTGGAAGACAGAGTCCCTTCAAACCATCTCAGCAGACAAAAGCCGACTCAACCACTCACAGATTACAACATTGGGAAATCCCTCCCTAGTTTTGACTCCCAAGCCCAAACGCGTCGTGATTATGTTGTCCTGGGAAGCCGAATCCTGACCAAATACCTAAACGCCTTCAAGCCGCTATCATCAATCGTGGTTCATCACATCCCTCACCAGTATTCTGCAGAAATGTCAGAGCCTTCGACCCACGTAAGTATTAAATGACCTACACTTCATTTTGAGTTTTGGCATTCTGTAGACTTTTTGACTTACAGAAGCATATAACCTGGTAGTTAATTGGTATATGCTATCACTCCAAACTTTAATGCTATTTCAATTCATGTGTTTCTTCGTCATAGCACCCCCTTGGACTTCTGTTCAAAGATGAGAACAAGTCTACAGAGTTGGCTGATGTTCTACAGCATCTCCAGAATGAGTAAATAGGCTGGGGTAGCCAAAACAGAGTTACATATTCAGCTTGGGAAGGGTATTGAATTAATAAAGCTTTGATATCTACTTGATGTGTCATATAGGTATGTTCCAAAGGGCCCAGATGGACCGCAGAGCATTTTAGTCGGTGGTGACAGACTAACGGAGGGAAATAGCCGCGGCATTCAGTTGGCCTTTGCCGAAGGAGAAAATGTGGACGACAGGCTGGACGGCCTTGTCTTTAAGTTTGAAGATTGGCACGCAATTCGAAACCTTTTTGAGGTGAGTGACCTTATCAGAACAGGACTGTAAATACTTAAAGGATACCTGTACCCTAAAAAAACATCAGGCACATAATATCAGCATCCGCCCCTACACGTCACCACACCGCTTTGTTTATTCACTTTAAGCACAACTTCGACAATTCTCTCACCATGTGTGCTTATGTTGTCAGTGGTTTAGCGATCAATGGCTGTTTGTTCAATTATTTTGAGGGGACAGCACATTTACAGTTCCAAATGTACATTTTATTGAAGCGTAATTTATTCAGGATTGCCCCATAAAAAGACACATTATTAAAGTATATCTGATTCAATTAAGTCCAAAAACGTTGGCGTTGTACATACTTCTGTTACAAACTGTAACTGCATGAGTTTTTTTAGATCATGTCCTTTTTTGTTTCTCCTTCCTCGCCAAATGGCTTTGTTGACTACTACAAAAATGATTTTCATTTTAGATCTATCATCGGGTCTTTTACAAAGAGGGTTCGGCAAGGGATCATGGGACACTCCTCGCCAATATGAATAAGTTGAGGTATGCTTACCTATCATGAGTTAAGATAAAAATGCTACTTTTGTGCATTGTCTTTGGCATTCTTAGCTGTTGTCAGTTTAATATCTACATGTTTGTTTTAATATTTGCATTCTGAATAAAATTGCATTGTTCACTGTTTTCAGGTTTTTCCCTTTAAACGATGAACCCCAGCCACCATGAATTACGGCTCGGTACTTTTATCACTCATTCAATTATGTCTGTATGTCTGTTATGTATCTCAGGAGGGTGTGTGTGCATGCGTGCAGTCATCTGATGAGAGTCAGGTTTGGAATGTAGTCCAACCACTATGAATTAACAGTTTGGAACTTCAACATCACGACTTACTCTGCTCCATTAGATACTATCACCATAATCAATAACAAGTCGTCTTCTTACAGATGCAGCAATGCAAAGCAAGGTCCACGTGCTGCTTTCAATGCATACAAGGAGTTTGTGCAGAAGGACACTACAGCTCTCTTCTTGGCTGCGGCAATGGAGTACTTTGGACTACAGAATGTGTCAGGTATAACACTTCAAACAAACTACCAATCTCAGGGCAGACACTATCAGACTTAGACAAACTTTGTCATTTTGTATGCACAGAGTGCGTACAGAACAAAATGTCGTTTGTATACAGCTTGAGAATTTCATTGAATTGCAGTGGATTTCAGAATAAAGTAACTTTGCAGGATAAAAAAGTAACTTTGCAGTCACCCCATCGCCGTATCAACAAGGCCACTGGGGTTAAAACATTTAAAACAGTCCAACTGTATTGTTTTGTATTATTTTCTACATGTAACATCACAGCTAACCATACATGCATCTCACATTATCTGTCTTTTTAATTCCTCAACAGATGTCCCAGACGGATTCATCCCAGACCACATCTTAACTGGTCCACTAGAGGACAAAAGGACCTGGCTGCATGGTGTAGTGTCCCAAATTGTAGACAAATTTGTCATATTTGAGGACATTTCTGACATTGTCAGCGGTGTAACAGATACAGCCAGTGACCTGCCCAAACAGGGAGAGAAGCTCTCTTGCCGCGCCACAGGTTGCAAACGTGTATATAAGTACATAAAGGCTAGGGAAAACCATGAGAAAAGAGAGCATGGGTTGACAGTATCTCCCAAGGCAGTTCCATATACAGACAGTCAAAGTTCAGTGTTAGACCACAAAAAGCAACACACAGAGGCTAGACTGGGTTTTGGATTCTTCTTGGCTGACCTGCAGGATGCAGTTAAGGAGGGAGACGGAGACAGGCTAATGCGATTGTATACTGTAGCGTTGATGTTCTACAAGGCCTACGGGCATACACAGTATGCGTACAGCACACTACTTCTAACCTTGCAGGTCAATCACACACTTTCCCCTTGCTTAGCACACAGTCTGGTGTGGAATAGGTTTTGGAATGGGAAGGGAGGAATGGGAAGGAACATTTCACTAGATCTACATCTAGAACACCTTAACAATTTCCTTAAGTCCTTTTTAAAACGCAGTGGTCCAAACCTTACAGAACAAACAGCAGACAGGGTCAGCAAGTCAATTGGGGTCCTGAAAACTTTGATGGAGACCACAGACAGAGAACTACAGGTCTTAAAGTCCTCTGGTGTACATCATGCTGCTAGTCAGACTGAGGACATTTTAGCTCTGGTGGAGGTTTTTAGAGAGGCTGAGCTGTTCCAGGATCACCCAGACAGAGAGTTCTCAGCATTTCCCCAATTTAGCAGAGATCTTTTGGCCAATCTCAAAAGCACTAATCTGAGGGGATGGGTGAAGTCCAAATTAAAGGAGTGGCAAGATCACCCTGTTTAAAAAAAGGTTTTGAATGACACCAAATAATTGTAAATACTGTAAAAAGTTTTTGTTTCTGTATATATTTCATTTTGTAATACGTTTATTTATAATTTTAAAATTTGTAATATGGAAATATTTAAACAGTAAATTCTGTCAACATTATGTCTAGCATCATTATTTCAAACATAGCATTTTAAGTTGAAAAAATAAAGCAGGTTTTCAGCAAAATATCTTTTATTTGCATTTTTTACTGTTACTTGAATACAAAATTATTTACATTGTTTGCAGTGACAGTCATTCAAGGACATTAGTACAATAGCATCTACTAGCCTGCTGCTGAGGGGTGCTAGTTTGACTCTGAACCGCTACTGTGTTGTGTTTCAATTTCAAAGTCCTCATCTTGCTCATCAAAATAACCTGTGAAATCAATGTCAGGCTCTGTGAAGCTCTCTTCAGGTAAAGTAGGCTCTGTGTATTCGAAATCCCCGAAAACCTCACTGATCACTAGGAGAATTTCGCTTGCATGCCGTACTGTAAATACTGGAAGGTGGTTTGTAATATAAGCCAAGTCAAAGATATAGGGACTGTGCTCGACTGCTGCTTCGATAAGTTCGGTGCCAAACCCAGTACAGAGAGTCTTGTTCGTGATGAGTGGCATGTCTGGGACTAAAGTGCGCCTGTACTGCTGTAAGCAGGCCCGGATCACAGTCTTGTCTTCCTCAGTCACCTCTCTAGATCTAAGTGGAGTAGTACTCACATTTGGTTCTACAGATTCATGTTTTGGAGTAGGCTCTACACAAACACCTGATGAACATGAACACATCGAGTGGCAGTAGGTGCAACAAAGATGACCCGGCTCCAAGCTTGTGGTGTGCTCTTCAAAGTGACTAAAGAGGGCTTTTGTAAAACAGCCCTGTGTCCCTGCATGAATCAATGCTTTCACTGTTTTATCAACCCTTGGTGATGCTTGTATATCATACAAAACTGCATGTGAAGGTAAGGAATTTCTCCCAGCCCGCCCAACCTGTTGCACTATGTCTTCCACATCCTCTGGTGCCCCGTACATGACAACATGTGAGATATTAGGAAAATTGAGGCCCATCCCCAGCGCAGTTGTAGCAACAACAACCCTGCAGCTACCCTCACCCGTAAAGGATGCCAGCACTCTCTGTTTGTACTGTGGCAGTGTCTTGCTGTGGAACATTCCTATCAGCATGTTTTCAGCCTTATGCTCTGGATCTCTGTTCACCCATGCATCTTCTCCAAGTTTAGCTTTGAGATGGCAGAACACTCTTCCAACTGCCTTGAGTGATCTGCAGTAAATAATGATAGGCGACATCAACAGTCTCTTCTCTCTGACCTCCGTCACCACCCAATCCATGCAGTCCAGGTCATGACTAGGAACATGCTTCAGCCCAAGCCTGATGTTGCTTCTGTTTGGGCTAACCGTCACTTGAGTTGCCTTCTCCATGTTCAGCAGCTTGGTCACCCGGCCTCTGTTGACAATATCAGCAGATGCTGTCAAAGCCATGACAGGTGTGCCTGAAAGACAACACATGCATAATATGAAAAGGGGGGACAACGACAACCTAGGCAGCCACACTGCTTGGCCCCTCATAACAATATGTTTACAGATTTACACTGCAAAAACGGATCTAAAAATAATTAAAATGTTCTTAAAGTTAGATTATTTATCCTTGACTTGAGCAGGTAAATAAGATTATCTGCCAATGGAATGAGTATTTTGTACCCTTAAAATAAGATAATTAGACATCCTGCACTTGAAATAAGATGATTGAGATGAATTGTTCCTATAAGTGCCAAAATTTTATTCCATTGACAAATCATCTTATTTACCTGATTAAATCAAGGACAAATACACTAATTTTAATATTTCTTTTTATTATTTATAGTTCTCTTTTTGCAGTGTAGGCCTACAGGATTAACTCACCTTCTTTAACAATTGATCTGAGTTCTCCCAGCCGGGCAAAGCTCTCTCTGAAGGCTGGACTCCCTTTGCCAGCTTCGCCCCTGATAGATAGACAGACAGATAGATATAAGCTTTATTTATCTATAGGGGAAATTAAGACTCCAAGTAGCTTAGAGACATAGATACATCACACATATAATAGGTTGTTCAGTGACAACAGTAGGTTTTTTTTAACTTACCATTTATACGTGACGTGAACCTCATCGACTACGATCCCCACTAAGTTATTCTGGTACACCTCTGAAGCAAGCATGCTCCTCCATTTCTCATTGAGCCACGACTCGGGACTTCCAAATACCAGTTGGCAACGTCCGTCGAGGATGTCGTTTTCGTTTATTCCTCCGAGCTGCATACCTGTAACACCCAGTTTTCCAGCCTCTCTGATCTGATCCTCTATGAGAGCATTTAGCGGGGACACGATGATAACGATGGGGTGCTGCAGTAGTCCCATTTCCTTAACTACCAGAGGAGCCATTTGGTAGATCAAGCTCTTGCCAAATGCGGTCGGGAGAAGGGCGAAAACATGGTTTCCACCAACAAAAGCCTTCAGAGCCGTTCTCTGATGTTCTTTTAATGAAACAATATTAGGTAGATCGGACAACACAGAAGAAATAGCAGCATCAATGCTAACGCTTGCTTCCTCGATGCGAGCCGCCATTGTTGTTTGAATCTCTCGGTCGCTTCTCCGCTACGTCACATCCAGGAAACACCCGCCCTGCGTCCTGATTGGCCAGACCAAAAATTTGGTTGGGGAAATCATTTTCAATGAGCCGTGTCCCAGATGTATGTGAGTGGAGCTAGGCGGAGCGAGACATGCAGCTGGCTGTTGTCAGGTTATATATGCCCAGGACCGTGGACATAATGCCACATTAGTTACCTCACTTGCTTATTGTGCAAAGTCAAGTTTAACCAAATCTGGTAGTTTTACAATATGCAATGACAATTCCTGTATCTCTGCCAGCCTTGGTGTCATCCTGGACAGCCTCTCCATCCTCTCCTTCACTTTCAACATCATCACCTGGTTAACTTTCATACTTGCAGCATGAAGTTCTTCCTTCACACTTTTGCCAAAATGGTCCACAGTCCACTTCACAGTTTCAGCTCCCTTTCCTCCCTGTACCCCAGAAAACCTCCATAAACTGAAACTGGTACAAAAGACAGCATTACATCATCTTCTTCACACCTGAACATTAATTCCTCTGACTCCCTGCCACATTCAATATAAATCAGTCCTATGAACATACAAGGCCGACCACAGCCTTGGACAATGCAGGACACATAACCAACACTATGATGATGTCATACACTTTAATTTAACACAGATCGCACATTACAATAATCACTCTCTGCTTTGCCTGTTATTGCTCACCAATCAATTATCACAACTCGTGAGTTTATAAAAAGGAATAGATTAACTTTTTTGAAGTTTAATAAAACGGTTACATTTGAGCCCTGCGACTGGAAACCTGTCCATGATGGACTCTGTGTCCCTGCCTCTCGCTCACTGACTGCTGGAGTGTCACCAGCCCCCCTGTTTGGCAGATGTTTTTGGGTTGGAGTAAAAAGAGTCCATAGATCCACAGACAGGAGGCTTTCTCAGCTGTTTCTAATACGACTTGCTTCTACAATGTTGCTTAACATCTCGCTCCAAAATAAAAATTAACTATATTAAAGCTAACCCTTCATACACCGAGACGCAGCTCGGTAGGCAACTTGGGGTTAAGTGCCTTGCCCAGGGGCACATCGACATGTGGCAAGGGGAAGCTGGAATCGAACCCTCTGATTGCCAGACGACTACCCAACCCATCAAGCCACAGTCGCCCGTGGCGAAGGGGTGTCCTGGTGCGCAGTGGCTAATCAGGTGAATATTGACTGACAGCTGCTCTCACTGCAGCCCTGTCTTCTTTGGTTCAGAAAAGTGCAGGTGGAATTTGTTTTTATTTATTTTTTACTTTTTTCAAATCTAACCCAGTCAAATGCGGAACATTGTTTCACATTCCATCCCTTCTTTGTCTTCAAAAAAAAAAAAGCGCATCATACTTATTTAGCCTGAGCTATCGTGTCACTCTTTGATTTTGACATAAAACCTAATAGTGAATCATACGGAGATCCCTGGTTGGTTTATCAGCCACTGGAAGCCAGGGAATAAACGCTGACAGGTGACATGGCCATAGGTGAAAATAATTAATTAATAAACTGTCATGATTTGGGTTTTGGTTCACGTTTATTTATTTGATCAGCTATCAGGTTTTGGCTTCTTCAGCTTTTGTACTGTTTTAGGTTATCCGGTCTATGTTTATTGTTTTGGTTAAGTAGCTTATTTCTGCCTCTGGGTTTATTTCTGTTTTGAATTCTAGTTTAGCCTTTTTACTTCATTAGTTATCTGGTCCCTGTTTTAGCTCTGCGTTTAGTTCTGTGATCTAGTGTCCTGTCAGTTCTGTATTGCTCCCGCCTTCGGTTAATTACTTTCAATTCCGCTCACCTGTTTATCCGTCTATTTAAGCCTCACTCCCTCCTTAGTTAGTTGTCGGGTCGTCGTCAATTCATACCATGCGTGCATCCCCTGTTTTCCTGGTAAGAGCTCCCAGCGTCTTGATTCATTTTTTGTAACACGTTTTGTATTTTTCTGCCCAGTTTCTGTTTGTCAAGTATCGTCTGGATGTCTGCCTTACCCCTTTTTTGGATCCTGTCTGTTTGCCCGTTTTATTCCCTCAAATAAATCTCCGTAAAGAGCATTCCTAGTTGTGTTGGTTGAATTCCGGATTCATCTCCCTGCTATTTCATGACATAAACTGCAGGACCAGCGACAGACACGCTTACAGAGGGAGGTTGTTGTCAGGTGTTCAATCCGCTGAAATTTCTGACCTGCTAGTTCATAACTCCAAATGAAAACTTTGACCACCGCTACTTTCATCTAAGTCATCTGTGGCCAGTTTGAGATGCTCATCCAAAAGTTATGATTGAACGCCGATGAAGCTCAGATTGGCAGGTATCCACTTTGCAAAGACCTGCCCTACTCTCTGATAGGCTAATGTCCCAGCTCTGCCAGGTTTTATTGGTTGAGAGCAGCTTCAGTTTAAAACCTTGAAAAAAAAGTCTAGACGTAACAATTTTCACTCATTTTTCCAAATGATGGAAATTCGTCGCAGCAACGGAGAACTTTAACCCCTGACATATTCAATCTGGACCACTGCATAAAATGAACAGCATCCTCATGACATCTCAGTTAGGCCTAATGATCTCTTTCAAATCAGACCACAAAGCAAGTGCCTACCTCCAGTGCCAAACGGTGTTGTGTGTCTTCTCCCAATGTTCTCCTTTTCTTTGAGGGTGGCTCCTGAACAGGTCCCCTGTACTCCTCATCATCAGCCAGATTGGGAACAGCATCCCTGATCCAATACAGATGTTTCCATATGTTAGGTTCTGAAAACTGGCTGACTAGGGATATATTTACCTACCCCAAAGCTTACTATACTGGTAATCATACATTTAATCTAAACTTTGCATTGTTTGAATAAGATGACATATAAACATTTAAGGCAATAATTTATGCAGAGAGAATAAATATTTAGGATAGGCTAGGCTACATATTCACGATTTATCTTACCTGATAGCCTGCATGCGATTGATGTACGCCTGGGTGACTCCTGCGATGTATACAGAATCAATGTTCTTTTTCTGCAGCTGGTTGTACAACACGTCTACGTGAGGCATGATCTTGTGGAACAACGAAAGGAAAAAACAGAACGTGTCGTCCTCTAGCATTCACAAAAAGCCGCCGGCTTCTCTTTTCGTTGGGCCATCAAATGCTTCTACGTTCCGGATAGGATGAAAACACTTCACCAGCTCATCCTTGTTCTCATACACTGTGTTAACAGCACGACTGTTGAAGTTCCAACGTGTTGATGATGCACTTGGAAATCGGTGGGCCACCACTTCATCAAGCACAACAGTCCTCTTGCTCGATTTTGTAAAAAAAGAAGCAAATCCCCCCAAGTCGGAAAAGAAATGACTGATTTTAGGGATATGAGAGGTTGCTTGTTGCATAACCAAATTTAATTGATGGGCATAACAGTGAACGTAGTGAGTGAGCGTGTGGATAGATGTCCTGCACCTTCTGCTGCACTCCTCCTGTGGCACCCCTCATTACCGCAGCTCCATCATAAGCCTGGGCTATCAACTTTTTTTCTTGTCCCTCCGGAAGTATGGTCTGCAGCCTCTCCAATAAAGCACTGGCTATTGCTTCAGCACAGGCGCTGGGTAGCTTGATAAACTCAAAAAAACGCTCTTGTATATTGTTGCGTTCATCGATGTATCTTAATACCAACACCAACTGACAGTGAGTGGAAATGTCAGTAGTTTCATCTGCTTGGATGGCTAAAAATTGAGCTGACTTTACTTCATCCATGATCCGTTCTCTCAGAACAGCCAGCATACAGTCCAGGAGCTGGTTCTGAACTGTCTTGGAAGTGCCTTTAAAAACGGTTGCATTTTCAAGATGTTCCCTTAAGTCCTGATCAATGGATGCCATCAAGTCGACTAGACCTCTGAAAATTCCGGGATTGTCTGAAAAATCAGTTTCATCATGTCCCCGCATGGCCAGTTCAAAAGCACCACAAAACTTAATACACTCAATGAGCTTTGATAAAATGTGCCGGTTTCGATCTACCTCTTCATTGTGCCTTCTTACCGCAATGCGGTGTCCATCGTCTAGCTGTGCCGCTATGCTAATCTTTCCAACCACGGACAGCTTAACACAGTTTTCCATATGAACTCTTGATCTTTCATGTTTCTTTATACGTTCGGAGAGGTGTTTTAAGTCTGTCCACACTGTGTCCACGTTAAATCACTCTGGTCATTTTTAAAAAGAATGCAGGGAAAACAGAAAAGGGCATTAGCTGTCCCACAGGCTGTCAGCCACGACTTACGCTGGAACCAACTCATGCTAAAAGTCCGGTTGTAGGATTTCAATTTTTGCTCGGCTCTCTGCGTTAATTTTATTTTGGGCTTGTTCCCTCAAGTCCTGATCAATGGATGCCATCAAGTCGACTAGTCAACGCATATCCACCCCGTCACACACAAAAAGTGGGGAAAACAATTTGTTAATCAAATTTTGAAATTATATTTGTATTAATCATTAATTTTTCATTGTGCTTTCATGCTAACTGCATTGTTAGCTTTTAGCATATCCAGAAATCCAGCCATATTGCTTTAGATTTTCCACCCCGTCACACTAAAGCCTGTGACGGGGTGGAATCATTGTGATGGGTGGCACTGATCTTCATATGGAATTATTATAAAATAGTTCAATATCTTTCACACTTCCCTCCCCCAGCATCAAATTGAACAGTTTTTTCTGTCTTATCAGGATGATATTTGAGGATGAAAATGAGTCCACTAAGTGCAGCAGAAAGACAGAGGCGTTGTCGAGCACGCCGTAATGCTGATCCTGAAAGGAGGCAAAAGTATTTAAAATGTGAGCGAGAGAGATGGAGAAGGGATATAGAGAAAGACACAAAGACGAGGATACAAGATTTAAGTGAGAGAGCCAAGCGTCAGCAACGGAAAAAGTGGAGGGAGCTTAAAGGAGAAGGAAAGAGAGAACAGAGGCCTTGAAAAACTTCACCCCACCACAAAGTCCAGACTTTGATCCACAGAGACAGTAGCAGTCAAGGTCAGATTAGAACAACTTACAGACACGTTTGTCACTGATGATTGAAGGTACAGAGTGTAGGATTTATGGGGATATATGGACAGAAATGAAATGTAATCTTTAGCTAGTTATTTAGTAAGTATAATTACTAGAAACTAATAATGGCTGTGGCTTTTAGATTTTAGGTTAGGGTGAAACCTTCGTAGGGTTAGGTTCCTCCATGGAGGCTGCCATGTTACTGCAGTGGGTGTTTCCTATATGCTTGAAAATGGAGGGGTGAAGGGAGGAATATCAAGTGTGAGAGAACCTGCAAATTCCACTTTAGATGCCACATAATCCTATACAGTGGCCCTTTAAAATAGAGCAATATAGTGATTACATATATCTTCTTTGAAATTCTAATTGTTCATTTTGTTCTTACAGGCAACAAGAAGCAGGGAAGAGATTGGCCAGAAAAAACAAAGACAGACTACATAAAGAAATTGAGAGGCTACAAAAAAAAAGCTGAAAAAGGAAAGAAAACGAGCAGACAAATACCGTAAAAGATTTAAGCGCACAACTCAGGGCACCTCTCCTCAGTCAAAAGTGAAACATTTAACCAGAACAGGCAGAGTAAACCCCATGTTAACAAAAACGTTACTCTTCCATGAAGCTTTGGTTGCAGACATCAAAATTAAATACCAAAACACAAGAAGACAGAAGGAGAAACAAATCATATAAAAAATTGCAGTAGGAAAAATTATCAGAAAGTATAGGCTACAGGGCTTTGCAGAGAAAAAAACTTGGATTCTCACAGAGGCACCGCAGAATTCCAGAGAGCAGAAACGTTTTTGAAATATGCAGACACCCTGCAAACACCTTTGCAACAACATTGAAATCTAAGGTCAAAGACTTCTTCACACGGGATGATGTGAGTCGGGTCACGACAGGGAGGAAACAAACACTCACCAGGAATAAAGTGAAGAAGCAGAAACGATTTCTGGTTGATTCAATAAAAAAACCTACATCAAAAATTTCTTGCTGAGAACTGCTGTAAACTATCCTACTCCCTATTCTGTTAGATGAGACCATTTTGGGTGGTCCATCCTACTGTGTCTGATCGCAACACCTGCCTCTGCAAGATTCATGAAAATCTTAAATTTGTAGCTGAGAAACTACACTATTTGAAGCTGATTGAAACATCAGATGTGGAGACCCTAAAAAAAATATCATGCAACATCTTGAGCAAGGCATGCATGTATGATGAGTGTAGCGAGTGTAAAGACAAGACTGTTCAGTTTGCAACTTATGAAGGCACAGCAAAGGTGGCATTTACACAGTGGGTGATAGCAGAGAAGGAGAGAGAGAGCAAAAGCGAGGGTCCAGCTACAGTTAAGATCACAGTAAAGAAAACAATGGAAGATACACAAAGCAACATGGTGGAGTTATTTCACACCCTTTTACACAAGTACAAAAGACACACATTCAACATTTGTCACCAGTATGCATACTGCAGAGAGTTAAAAAGGAGCATGTCAGAAAATTAAGCATTGATCCACATTGACTTCTCTGAGAACTATACATGTAAATACAGCACAGAAGTCCAGGCTGTTCACTTTGGTTCCTCCCATCAACAAGCCACACTGCATACTGGTGTTTTTTACATTGGTGGCAAGGAGGAGCCTGTTTGTTTCTCTACTGTGTCTCCATCCAAGCACAAAGGCCCCCCAGCAATATGGGAACACCTAAATCCAGTGCTCGACTATCTCCAGGCAACTTATCCAGGAGTGTCTACCATCCATTTTTTAAGTGATGGCCCTTGCACTCAATATAAGCAGAAAGGCAATTTCTATCTCTTCAGTACGGAGTTGGCAAGGCGTGGTCTGGCAGGAGGCACGTGGAACTACTTTGAAGCAGGCCATGGAAAGGGGGAACCTGATGGCATTGGGGGCACTTTGAAGAGAACAGCAGATAACTTGGTGAGCAAAGGCTGTGACATACCCAATGCGCAAGAGCTCTACAAGGCCCTCAGAGAAACATCTACGAGTGTGAAGTTATTTTATGTCAACAATGAAGCAGTGGAGAAGGCAATAGAAAGGATGCCAGGCCAGATTCCGACAGTGCCAGCCACAATGAAAATTCATCAAGTGGTCACTGTTACCCCTGGAGAGATTCTGTATCGGGAAGTAAGCTGCATGTGTTCCACACAAAAGCAGCTAGAATGTCAATGTTTTACCACTCAGCACTTTAGCTTCAACAAGAAAGCATCAAGTGCGCCAGCAGACATTTCTTGGGACCGTAATGAAATGATTGGCAAATGGTGTGTCCTAAAATATGACAGCGACTGTATCCAGGCATAATATTAAATAAAGATGAAACACATGTACAAGTCAAGTGCATGCACCGTGTTGGTAAAAACAGGTTCTTCTGGCCCACAAAAGAAGACACTCTTTGGTACCTGTTTGACGACATACTACAGCTTATTGAAGAGCCACAGCAAGTGACATCCCGCCATGTTGAAATTCAGAAAAGTGTGTGGAAACAACTTTCTCAGTCACTGGAATGATAATGAATATTAATGGTGACAGCAAATTAATTTGCCTTTAAGGAACAGTTGTAGACATCAATTGTGGTGTTCCTAGTGATTAAAGTTACACAGAACAAGTAAAGTAGGCATACTATTTTTTATTTTCTATTGAATTAACTGGTGGCAGTGTTTATGATGTGTTTTTTTTGGTTATTAAGACAATGAAATGTCATGATGTTATAAAATGTTTTATTGACAGCATAGACTAGTTATTAAAGGAGAGAGAACAAAGCTTAACTTTACTCAGATCAAATGTACAAGATGTGCATATGATGTTTTGTCATTTCTAAGGGTTAATCTGATATTTGATATGTTGTTACAGTTGTAACAGGTGTCACTGGTATGTATGTTGCACCAGCAGTGTTGTATTACAGAATAGTTGGGCTATATTCATGAATTTTCTACGTTGGCCATGCTACCATCTTCTAAGTACTATTGAGTGTTGGCAAAGTAAGCTGTAATTATTATATTTTGTCTGAGGAGCTGTTCTTAAAATAAAACTGTGGTTATTTCTGTCAGTGTCTGTCATTAATTGTGGCCTGAATAATGTCTACCAAATTTGAGCAACTTTGAAATTGAAATTCTTAAATTTGTCCATTCCACCCTGTCAGTGTGATTTTTTTTAAATTTTTTAAAGACAAAGAGTAATTTAGTGGTCAAAGCAATTATACACATAGTTTATAATTGCAATAATTTACATAATATGTAAGTTTCACTGTAGATTTTGAAGTCAGACTGTACATTTTAGCAAAGAAAGTATGGTCACTTGCATATTAAATGCATTTATTAATGCTGTACATAAAATAAAAACATAAAAAAACACTTTAAACTAACAATTGGTATATTTTTGAACAAAAAGACACTTTCTGAAGTGAATAACATTTTGTTTGTCTTAACTTTATCTAAATTTACTGTGGAATTTGTTCACCTTTGTCCTGTGACGGTGTGGAAAAAGAAACTCTGATCTCTGGATATAATGTACTAAAATACTTTAAGAAAATGGTGTCTGAGCTTGAAAAATATGTTTTATTGCAAGTGTTACATGTTCTATAGGCTATAAAACTAAAAACAAAAAAGGTTATGATCAAAAACCTCAAAATTCAATGGTCCAATCTTAACACTTTCCATGGAATGACTCTTATATAACATGATAAATACGATTAATAATATCTTTCCTTTTTGAATTATTTGATTCAATACGTAATAAAGCTGCTACACTATCAGATGGAACCGCATACTTTTGATCATTCTGTTTTGAAATCCAGTTTAAACTTAATAATATTGCTATTAACTGTACTATGTCTACTGATAAGTTGTCTGTGGTTCTCTTCTTGATTCCTATTTCTAGATGCAGATTATACACTGCTGGCCCAGTTCGCCTTGATCCTGGATCTTTTGATCCATCAGCAAATAATATAGGCTTATCCAAAAATCATTTAAAGCTATATCAAGGTGCAATAACACATTGTGGAACTCCTTTTTATTTATTCTTGATTAATTTATCCAAATTCAAGTCTACAGATAGAGAACTCTAACCTGACACAAGCCAGACGCATGTCTCACTCCGCCTAGCTCCACTCACACACATCTGGGACACCGCCATAGGAATTGCCTTTATTGAAGGCTGGGCCTTCTTGCATATGATTGGATAAGCCACTTGTCTGTCATCTTTATCGACATGCTATTTTAACCACTCACACCGAAGCTAACCCGTGACGCTGATGAGAGCGACGCAGAAAAAAAAAAGAAGTGTTTTATGTGTTTGCGGCTCTAGTGGCACGCGTTTTAGTGACAGTGAGCTGACAGGAAGAGGGGGGAAAGACAGCCGGCAAAGCGCCGCGGGTCGGAGTCGATCCCGGGCTGACCGCGTTGAGGACTAAAGGCCTTAGCTAACCGGTTAGCGGTGTGCGCTAACCGCTCCGGGGCGCGTCCGTGTCTGCAGCGGACGCGCCCTGGAAAACAAAACTTGCCAAGTCCGGTCGGGAGAAGGGTGAAAACATGGTTTCCACCAACAAAAGCCTTCAGAGCTGTTCTCTGATGTTCTTTTAATGAAACAATATTAGGTAGATTGGACAACACGGAAGAAATAGCAGCATCAATGTTAACGCTTGCTTCCTCGACGAGCCGCCATTGCTATCAAAACAGTCTCACGTCAGCCCTGCGTCCTGATTGGCCAGACCATAAAATTGGTTTGAGAAATCACTTTCTATGAGCGATGTCCCAGATGTATGTGAGTGGAGCTAGGCGGAGCAAGACATGCGTCTGGCTTGTGTCAGGTTAAGAGAACTCAGCAGAGCAAGAAAAATAGACCCTGATGTCCTCCAGCAGCCTAAGCCTATAGCAGCATAACTATAGAAGTAGCTCAGGGTAACATGAGCCACTCTGACTAGAAGCTTTGTCAAAAAGGAAAGTTTAAAGATTAGCCTTAAAAATAGACGGGGTGTCTGCCACACGGACCAAAACTGGGAGTTGGTTCCACAGGAGAGGAGCCTGATAGCTAAAGGATCTGCCTCCCATTCTACTTTTAGAGACTCTAGGAACCACCAGCAGACCTGCAGTCTGAGAGCAAAGTGCTCTGTTAGGAACATACGGGGTAATCAGAGCTCTGATATATGATGGAGCTTGATTATTAAGGGCTTTATACGTGAGGCGGAGAATTTTAAATTCTATCCTTGATTTAACAGGAACCCAACATGTAGAAATATGATCCCTCTTGTTGACTTTCATCAGAACTCTCGCTGCAGAATTTTGGATCAGCTGAAGGCTTTGAACTGCATTTTGTGGACTTCATGATAGTAAAGAATTACAATAGTCCAGCCTTGAAGTAACAAATGCACAGACTAGTTTTTCAGCATCACCACTGGAGAGAATATTTCTAATTTTGGCGATATTCTGGAGGGGAAAAAAGGAAACTCTGGAAACCTGTTTAATATGGGATTTAAATGACATGTCTTGGTCAAAAATAACTCTATAAAAGATTTTTTTACTTTATTGCTAGAGGCCAATTTAATGCCATCCAGATTAAGTGATTGATAAAGAAGTTTATTTTTTGAAGACTTAACCAAAGATGACTACTTCTGTCTTGTCAGAATTTAAATGCAGGAAATTTAAAGTCATCCAGCTTTTGATGCATCAAGACATGACTGCAGTCGAAGTAACTGATTGGATTCATCAGGATTTATTGATAAATATAGCTGAGTATCATCAGCATAACAGTGGAAATTAATCCCTTGCTGTCTGATAATTTTGCCGATCGGAAGCATATATATAGTAAAGAGAATTGGTCCAAGGACTGAACCCTGTGGTACTCCACAGGTGACCCTAGAGTTTGAGGAAGATTTATTATTAACATGAACAAACTGGAATCTGTCTGACAGATAAGATTTAAACCAGCCTAATGCTTTCCCCTTAATCCCTACAGTATGTTCAAGTCTTTGTAGGAGAATATTGTGATCAACTGTATCAAATGCAGCACTGAGATCTAACAGGACAAGTATAGACACAAGTCCATTATCTGAGGCCATGAGAATATCATTAGTGACCTTCACCAGAGCTGTTTCAGTGCTATGATGAGCTCTGAAGCCTGACTGAAACTCCTCAAGTAGGTCATTACTTTGTAAATGTTCACAAAGTTGATTAGCAACTACTTTCTCAAGAATTTTAGATAAGAAAAGAAGATTAGATATAGGTCTGTAATTTACTAACTCATCTTGATCAAGAGATGGTTTCTTAAGTAAAGGTTTAATAACAGCTACTTTAAAAGCCTGTGGTACATATCCATTTACCAAGGATAGATTAATCATGTCTAAAATAGGACCACTGATCAGAGGGAATACCTCCTTAAACAACTTGGTTGGGATTGGGTCTAACATACAGGTAGAAGGTTTAGATGAAGCTAAAATTTTAGATAGCTCAGAAAGCTCTACTGCTTTTACACAGTTCAGACACTGCACAGGTTCTAAGGATTTCTCCAATGCTGCCTCACTTACTGAGGATGAGGTAATCATGTTTGGGAGGATGCCAATTATTTTATTTTTAATGGAATCAATTTTATTTATGAAGAATCCCATAAAATCATTACTGCTAAGAGCTAAGGGAATGGATGGATCAACAGAGCTGTGGCTCTGGGTAAGTTTGGCAACTGTACTGAAGAGAAATCTAGGATTATTCTTATTCTCTTCAATTAATGATGAAAATTATGCTGCTCTAACTCTGCGAAGGGTCTTGTTATACAACAATAGACTGTCCCTCCTGATTAGGTAGGATTCCTCTTGGTGTGTAGAGCGCCATTTTCTCTCCAATTTCCTAACATTGTGCTTCAAGGAACGCAGCTCTGAATTAAACCAAGGAGCCAGCTTCCTGTGAATAATCATCTTCTTTTTCAAGGGAGCCACATTGTCGAATGCAGAACGCAATAACAAAGTCATACCGTTTACAAAGACATCTATTTGTGAATTGGAAGAAACAACATTGCTGCCATCTACAGGGCATTTCTGCAATACGGAGGATATTAAAAAGGGGACAGACTCTTTAAGTTTTGATACAGCATTATCCGATAAAGATCTACTATAATGGAGAACTCAGTTAGATTAAACTCAAATGTTATTAAAAAATTATCAGATAGGACAGGGTTGTGAGGAAATACTGTTAATTCTTCACAATCAATGCCATATGTCAGCACAAGGTCTAAAGTATGGAGCCAAGAGTGCGTCGGTTTATGCACATTTTGAGCAAAACCAATTTATCTAGGATAGTTTTAAAGGCTACACTAAGGTTATCACTTTCTGTGTCAACATGGATGTTAAAATCACCCACTATAATAACCTTATCAGTATTTAACACCAAATCAGATAAGAAATCTGACAACTCATCCAAAAACTGAGTGTAAGGGCCTGGTGGACGATACAAAACAACAAACAGAAGAGGTTTTATTGCTTTGCAGTTTGGATGAGGAAAACTGAGGGTTAAATGTTCAAAAGAACTGTAATTATTAATTTGCCTGGGACTAATTAATAAATCAGACTGAAAGATATTTGCCACTCCTCCTCTTCCCACAGACCTGGGAATGTGGAAATTTGAATAACTGGAGGGGGTTGACTCATTTATACTAACGTAGTCCTCTTGTAGCCAGGTTTCTGTGAGACAAAACAAATCAATCTGATTATCAGAAATCAATTCATTAACTAACAAAGTCTTCGGAGGGAGAGACCTTATATTTAATAGACCACATTTAATTCTTTTATTTTTTGGTTCAAAGTGATCCGTATGGATTTGTATTAGATTTTTATGATTTGTTCCTTTTAGATCAGTTTTTGGTCTGTTAAGTTTTGGCCGTGGGAAAGACACCGTCTCAATAGGATAATGGATGGGTAACAGTACAGAAGCTGCAGAGAGGTGTGTTAAACTACGGCTCTGCTTCCTGGTCTGGACCCTGGGTTGTCAGCATTTAGGAGAACTAATAAATCCGGCCAGACTCCTAGAAAGAAGAGCTGCACCATCCAAAGTGGGATGAATGCCATCTCTCCTGATCAGACCAGGTTTTCCCCAGAAAGTTCGCCAGTTATCAATATAGCCCACATCGTTTTCTGGACACCACCTAGACAACCAGCGGTTGAATGACGACATGCGGCTAAACATGTCATCACTGGTCAGATCAGGCAGGGGACCAGAGAAAATTACAGAGTCCGACAGTTTTAGCAAACTCACACACCGAAGCAACACCAACTTTAGTGACCTCCGATCGGCGTGACCGGTTATCATTATCGCCAGCGTGAATAACAATTTTGCGGTATTTACGCTTATCCTTAGCCAGTAGTTTTAGGTAGGATCCTATGTCGCCCGTTCTGGCCCCTGGCAGGCATTTAACTATGGTCCCTGGTTTCTTTAGTGCCACATTTCTTATTATGGAGCTGCCAATAATTAAGGTCGGCTCCTCAGGGAGACTGTCGCTGAGAGGGGAAAATTTATTAGAATACACAGACGGGTTGGTGGTGATCTGGGGTCTGTAATCTCGCGCTATGCTTCCTACGAACCGTCACCCAGCCAGCCTGGTTACCAGGCTGCTCGGGTGCTACTGCTTTAGGTTCGCTACGTGAAGTTACTCTATGCGGCTCCGCGCTAGCAAAGGAGCGGCTATCAGCTGGTTTTTCAACAGCACAGAGCCGGGTCTCCAATTCTGACACCCTCGCCTCCAAAGCTACAAAAACACTACATTTATTACATGTACCATCATCACTAAAGGAGGCAGAGGAATAACTGAACATCTGACACAGAGAGCAGCAGATAGGAGACTTAGTCAGAGACGGAGAAGCCATTATGAGGCTAAGGCTTGGCTAACGTTAGGCTAAAGCTAGGCTAGTGCCCTGTTATCACGCCAAAGAACAAACCGTGTGAAACACAAGGAGTTCCCAAACGTGATGAGCAGCCACAAAAAATGTTTTAAAAGTGCTTATGTTTGGAAACAGATGTTACAGCAAAGAGGTTTAAAGATAAATAGCGAGAGAGCCTGGAGCAAAAATCCGTCGTTCACACAGCAACAACAGGAAGTGACACAATACGCCTTACTGCAAACAGGAAGTCAGCCAAACAGCTTTGGATCAAGGTTTACCGAAAGCTGGACTAGGCTCACCACTTGGCACCAAAAAACAATGATCTGACAGATTGCAGGGGGCAGAGGCAGGTATAAGTAAGGGAGTGATCAGGTGAATGGAGTGAAACTAATTACTGGCATGGGTGGAGATAATCAGGAACAGGGAAGTGCTTTGGAGTAAACTGAAGCTGATACGATGGTGACTGGAGAAGGGGAGTGACAGGGTGGAAGAATGCTGGCAGGTGAACTGAATTAAGACTTGTGACAGAAACGATCGGAGCAGGCCAGATAAACTTATAACATAACACAAAATCAAACCACAATAAAACCCAAACTATTCCAAAACTGATACAGAACCTAAAACTAAGACTTAACAGAACAAAAGCTATACTAGAAACCAAACAAGACAGAAATAAAATCTAAGACAGGGAAGTCAACTGACTAATCAAATAACAAACATAAAACAAAACAAAACCCAGAATATGACACACTGAGATCCAACAGGACAAGTACAGACACAAGTCCATTGTCTGAGGCCCTGCGAATAATATTAGTGACCTTCACTAGAGCTGTTGATAAGCAACTACTTTCTCAAGAATTTTAGATAATAAAAAAGATTAGATATAGGTCTGTAATTTATTAAGTCATCTTGATCAATAGGTGGTTTCTTAAGTAAAGGTTTAATAACAGCTACTTTAAAAGCCTGTGGTACATATCCATTTACTAAGGATAGATTAATCATGTCTAAAATGGGGGTATTGAGTTCAGAAACAGGAATTCTGGCCCAACCTCTACACGTCAGAGGCAAGCTAACAGACCATATCTGCCTCCCAAAGAATACAAGTTGACTGCAGAATAAAATAAGGCCCTCAATGAGCCCTGACGAGCTGGGACCGGAGGGCCAGCCAAGTAATGGATGACAGATTGTGGGTCACCCTGGACAATGCCTACTGGGTGGGAGATGAAATCTACATGATTGTGGAAGGAGATCCCTACCTGGTGGACACCGGGGCAGAGGTGTCGATGACCTGGAAAGACCTTGACACAGGACACCTACAGGTCCAACTGGCTAATGGAACCATAGAAGAAATACAGTATGGAAAGGAATTGTTTAGATGAAAGGTCCATACAACCTGATCACAGTAATTGACTTGAAAAGATTGAATAAAAAAGATTCAATTCAATTAAATTAAATTTTATTTATATAGCGCCAATTCATTAAACATGTCATCTCGAGGCACTTTACAAAGTCAAATCAATCATATTACACAGATTGGTCAAAAATTTCTTATATAAGGGAACCAGTTGATTGCTTAAAAGTCCCGACAAGCAGACTTCACTCCTGGGGAAGCAGAGAGCTACAGGGAGAGTCGTCTGCATTGTCCATGGCTTTGCAGCAATCCCTCATACTGAGCAAGCATAAAGCGACAGTGGAAAGAAAAACCACCCATTAACGGGAAGGAAAACCTCCGGCAGAACCGGGCTCAGTATGAACGGTCATCTGCCTCGACCGACTGGGGGTTACAGAAGACAGAGCAGAGACACAACAAGAGAAACAAAAAAGCACAGAAGCACACATTGATCCAGTAATCTGTTCTACATTAGACGGTAATTGCCGGTGATCTGTCTTCCCTGGATGATGTCACAGTTAACAGAACGTCAGACCAGGTGTACCTACTATAAAGAAAAAAGAGAGAACAGAAAGTTAAAAGCTGACATGACGACAGTCATTTCAATGTAATGCAATGCAAATCTGGAGAACAGTAGACTGGAGAACAGTAGAAATCAGTAGAGTGAGAAAAATAGGCCCTGATGTCCTCCAGCAGCCTAAGCCTATAGCAGCATAATTATAGAGGTAGCTCAGGGTAACATGAGCCACTCTGACTAGAAGCTTTGTCACAAAGGAAAGTTTTAAGATTAGTCTTAAAAGTAGACGGGGTGTCTGCCTCACGGACCAAAACTGGGAGTTAGTTCCATAGGAGAGGAGCCTGATAGCTAAAGGATCTGCCTCCCATTTTACTTTTAGAGACTCTAGGAACCACCAGTAGACCTGCAGTCTGAGAGCGAAGTGCTCTGTTAGGAATATATGGGGTAATCAGAGCTCTGATATATGATGGAGCTTGATTATTAAGGGCTTTATACGTTAGAAGAAGAATTTTAAATTATATTCTTGATTTAACAGGAAGCCAATGAAGGGAAGCTAAAACAGGAGAAATATGATCCCTCTTGTTGATTTTCATCAGAACTCTTGCCGCAGCATTTTGGATCAGCTGAAGGCTTTGAACTGCATTTTGTGGACTTACTGATAGTAAAGAATTACAATAGTCCAGCCTTGAAGTAACAAATGCATGGACTAGTTTTTCAGCATCACTCCTGGACAGAATGTTTCTAATTTTGGCGATATTCCTGAGGTGAAAAAAGGAAACTCTGGAAACCTGTTTAATAAGAGATTTAAATTACATGTCTTGGTCAAAAACAACACCAATATTTTTAACTTTATTACCAGAGGCCAAGTTAATACCATCCAGATCAAGTGATTGATTAAGAAGTCTATTTTTTGAAGACTCTGGCCCAAAGATTATAACTTCTGTCTTGTCAGAATTTAAGTGCAGGAAATTTAAAGTCATCCAGCTTTTGATGTCATCAAGACATGACTGCAGTCGAAGTAATTGATTGGATTAATCAGGATTTATGGATAAATATAGCTGAGTGTCATCAGCATAACAGTGGAAATTAATCCCATGCTGTCTGATAATTTTTGCCAATCGGAAGCATATATATAGTAAATAGAATTGGTCCAAGGACTGAACCCTGTGGTACTCCACAGGTGACCCTAGAGTTTGAAGAAGATTTATTATTAACATGAACAAACTGGGATCTGTCCGATAGATCAGATTTAAATCATCCTAATGTTTTTCCTTTAATCTAGTGATGGGTCCATGAGGCGTCATGAAGCATTTCGACACATTGCCAAACTGTATTGATACTGTGCTGAACCTTAAGAAATGCCAGTTCGGACAGTTCCAGGTAAATTATCTGAGGTTCTAAGTATTGACCAATCTGGGGCTCTCAGAGGGTCACCAGGAGAAATTGGAACAGATCAGGCTGCTGAGATCTGATAATGACTTGCAAAATATTTTGGGACTATGTAATTACATAATTAGATCACATTCTCAATTATCAGAAGTATACCAAACCACTGTATGCCTGCCTGAAGTAGCTGGATGGAGAGATGAAAAAAAGGATTGAAAAACAATGGACATGGACTGCATCAAATCAACATGACCTCAACCACCTGGAAAAAAAAGCAATTCAGGAGGCAGTGAAACTTGAACCTAAAGGTCTGACGACAAGGTTGGTGGCAGAAATAAGCTGAGAAGAGGAAGATACCATGACTAAAGGGAGTAATGAGAATGGAAGCCTTGTGACTATTTGGAACTACACGTTGTCATCAGTAGAAAATAAATTTCCCAAGAAGAGAAGGACATTAAACACCTCATCTATTACATAATCATTTGAAGGTATCTAGTTATGCTAAGATGAAGTGAACTTTGGAAAATGTTCGGAGAGACAATTATAAAGGCTAGTACTGTAGTAAACAAAAGGAAGCCATTAGTTATCTTGACATGCCTGCTAGGCTCATGCATCTGGTCATCATTAAGGCAGTCATAGGTCACAAGATCATAAATCTTAGGTCACAAGTCATAAAGAACACGTCATAAATCTCAAAGGTCAAAGGTCATAACTAATATGTCAGATGTCATGGGTCATAAATCATAGATCGAAGTTCACACAATCATAAATCTTCACCACAAGGTGCAAACCATTAATCAGCTGCAGAAATAGGCTAGAATTGACTGAAGAAGCCGGCCCAGTTCTGGAACAGCATTCTTTGGACAGATGAGACCAAGACCAACCTGTACCAGAACGATGGGAAGAAGAAAGTTTGGAAAGTCTGTAAAACATGGTGGAGGTAGTGTGATGGCATGGGCCTGCATGGCTTCCAATGACTCTTGGTCACATGTGTTTATGGATGAGGTGACAAAACAATGAAGCAGCCAGATGAATTCTGAAGTGTACAGAGATAAACTTTCTGCTCAGATTCAGCCAAATCCAGCAAAGTTGATTGGATGGCACTTCACAGTACAGATGGACAATGATCCAAAACATACTGCAAAAGGAACCCAAGAGTTTCTCAAAGCATAGAAATGGAATATTCTGTAATGGCTGAGTCAGTCACCAGACTTCAACCCATTCTGAATGCATTTCATTTACTGTAGACAAAACTTAAGATAGAAATAAATCCTTATTTGTAATTGCAATTGAACATTACAATGATGTTTCTCTTCTCCATTTAACCCATCCCTCAGGGAGCAGTGGCTATCGCAGCACCCGAGGAGCAATCTGGGGCTAAGGATCTTGCTCAGGGACCCACAGTGGCAGTCTGTGGAAGTTAAACCCATAACCTAACCCTCCGGGATACAAGCACAATGCTCTAACCACTAGGCCACCACTCAAAAATATAAGGTAGAAAGACCCACAAAAGGAAATTCCCAGCAAAGCATCACTATGGAGGAAACCCAGCGTTTGGTGATGATCGTGGATTCCAAACTTACTGCAGTCATTGCCTGCAAAGGGTTCTCAACAAAATATTGAAAAGTAAGTACGTTTTACATAGGGTTATGTTTGTTTGTCCAATTACCTTTGAGCCTCTGAAATGAGGAGTCCTTGAATAAAAATAGCTACAATTCCTACATGCTTAATCATATATTTTTGTTCAACCCCTTGAATTAAGTCCTAAAGTCTGCACTTCAATTTTAGTTGTTTCATTTCAAATCCAACGTGGCGGCACACAGAGACCAAATCATGAAGATTGTGTCACTGTCCTAATATTTCTGGGCCTAACTGTACATCTTTTATTAAAAGGCTCTAGCAGCACTTTTATCCAAGTTAGTATAATGGACCATATCCTGAAACCTGATGTAATTATAATCCAAATTTAAAGCCAAATTACACATACAGCAATGGTTTTGTTCAACAAGACATGATAAATATTAATGAGTTACACCTTTTTAATAAATCTTTCTAGAGATTTTTGGAGGAATGTTGATAACCCTGCAAGATAAGTTTTTGTCAAGACAGTTTAATGTCCCTCAGAGTTTGGTTTTCTTAGAGGAACCTTCTTATGTGCACAAACTGTTTAGCAGTTGAAAGAGGCCAATATTCTTTTTTATTGAAAATGTATTTTGTCTCAACACTTTTAATTCTAAGTCACCTTTAGTGTTTTTGTTACCCCTAGGGACTCTGTTCTTATTTATTATAACTCTTTTACTTAGCAGTTTTTGTTTTATAGTGCCTCTGACCTTGAGCCATGCAGACAAAAACACTTTGACACTGAAAGTGGAAAGATCACACGTTTCCAGCTTCAGGATCTCACCACGTGCAGCTTCTTCTGAGTCCGCCCCCTGCTGCTGCACCACTACTCACATCTCATCTGTTCTGCTGTCAATCAGTGTGAAGAGGCTGCAGCCTCTAGCTTCACCAGCTTTATAACTCATGGAAAGTACTCTAAGTTTGGTGGGGGTGGGCAAAGACTTGTGACCTTC
This sequence comes from Fundulus heteroclitus, assembly GCF_011125445.2. NCBI lineage: Eukaryota > Metazoa > Chordata > Actinopteri > Cyprinodontiformes > Fundulidae > Fundulus > Fundulus heteroclitus. The sequence continues at coordinate 106,833 of NW_023396766.1, forward strand.
GGATAAAGATAAGGCTCAGTGCGGCTGCAGCTTAAAGCTTTTAGGTTTATTTGAGTTGACTTCATGCAAAAATCCCTAATAGTAAAAGATACTTTTCCAACATAGTCCAGAATATCCAGTCTTAGACTTGTTAAATTACGTGCAAGACATGATTGCGTGCTTTTTAATTAAACAAAGCTATAAAATTTCCTGTTAAAGAAAAGTACAGCACTCATTTGTTTTTGATGATCACTAGGGATTTTAAAATAAAATTAAAGTTACTCTTTCACTATTTTCATCAAACACGGAATAAAAAAGTAACAAAAACATTGATATTCACTTAGTTTGAATTAAAAAGAAGGTAATCATTCACAAGAGAAGCCCATCTTCTCAAAGATCCTCAAAGTCTCTCACAGAGCTCCTATTAACCTTAAAACTCCTGCCAAGGAGTTTTAGCTTCAGAGTGATTAAGATGCTGCTGAGAGCGACTCTGAGAAAGGAAATTACAGAAATGTATTTCTTACTGAGGTGTGGTTGACTCTGTTGCTAGTACCCCGTTTACACTACCCTTTTTTAACCGTGCCGAGACCGGTCCGAGCTCGGTAACTGAGATAACTATTGAGTGTAAATGGAACGCAAACTGAACTGAACCGTGCCAGACACAACCGGACCGCGCTAAATCTAGAACAGTTCGATGCGTGGGCTCGGCCCAGTTTTTTAGTGGCACGGTTCTCAGATAACAAAGAGCTGACTAATTTTGTGGTTTCACACCGCAAATCGGCCAGTGTTAAATCAACTCCCATAGTGTTAAATTTAACACTTTTCCTGAGTTTATATAATTCTCACTGGTTCCGAGTTAAATCAACACTATGCATAGTGTTGATAGTTTAACTCTATTTCAGTGTTACTACTTTAACACCCACAGTGTTACATTTGACTACTACTTTCGTGTATTTTTCACACCGATCAGTGTTATACTTTTCACTCAAAGGGTAACATGTTAACACCTACAGTGTTAAATTTTTAACACATTTGAGTGTTGAATTGACTTAGCTTAACTCACTATAGGGGTTACCATGTAACACTAATTTGTGTTATTTTGTGAAATAAATACTGCTTTTTCTAAAACTAAACGTTCATCTGGACTGTGTGCAGCAGTGTGCAGTGCACATTTACATACATGAAATACACTCATCTCACTGTTCTACTACTGTTAAGTCGTCTTATACAAAACGGGAAGACAGACAAGCAAATAATACATTTATAATTTTTAATACACCAAGCACCAAAAAAAGTTACAAATGGCAGTTGCAAATCACACCACAAAACACTTACATAAATAACGGTACAATGTACAGACAAGCATCATCAGTGCTATAACTGCTCTGCAGGTCAAAGGGCCTATACGTTTCCACAACATTTGCATTGATTACAACTTTCTCATCTAATTCACACACTTTGTACGCATGACAATGTTCACTGAAGTATTCAACATCAAGCTTATTGGCAATGAAATGGACACCATTCTTAAGCTTAAGTATCACTTTTATCCTATAAAACATAGGAAAATCATGGTCAGTGCCACTAGATACAACCAATCCAACTCTATACTCTGTCCCACAAATCTTAACCCAGTGAGTTGAAAAAGTATCTTCTTGCACAAAAGGAACAAGTTGGGGTAAATGGTCATGATCATTATCTGGATCAAATGCTTTCAGGGGACCATACTCTATGTGGTTTAAAGGGGATGTCTCCCAATTGTAAGCGATCAACATCTGGTGTTTTTTGGCAAGTGACACTGTGATGTTCTTAAAATTTTTCAATGTGTTTTTGAACACCCTGTGTTTTGCTTCGAATCTCATGCTCCACATGTGAATCAAGGGTCCAATTCTTCTGATACAACTCGGATAATGTAACATATAATGGTGTTTTGGGATCATATTTCTATTTGGATAAAGCTGTCTGAACAAGGCATGGTGTTCCATTATTAAATGTTTTAAATATACCGTTGTGCCCATTGTTACAGATGGAGAGAAAATTATGTTAATGATTTGTAGTAGAAGCAACAGCAAAGACCAATTCTGATCACCTTCCGGCACAATGTCACAAAAAATCAAGGGAATATTTCTAATCAGACATAGAGTCTGAATCGAGTTCAATCCTATTGTATTGTTACCACTATCCAAGTTGACCCTTGTTGGACGATTTTTCCGCTCCAAGTACCCATAGTCAAAAGCATAGATTCGAGACAGAAGACCAGGTTTTGACAAAAAGTTTTCTGACATGTATTCTAATAGCAACTTGATTTCATACTGTCCAACCCCTTCAAGAATGTCGTGCATTATGTCTAAAGAAAAGTTCTGGGAAACGTGAAAGAACTGTAAGCTGTTTAAAGTTGAATTCCTTTTTAAACCACACACATGCAACTTTTGTGGATTTGACTGTAACTCGTTGCAATGAATTTCAAAGTTTCTTTATCTCGCAAGATAATCTTTGGGTCATCCTCACTGAAAACATTCTGGGCATCACTTCTTTCAATCAAACACAAACGACAAAAGTAACGTCCACTGAACGACTCGATAAAACCCATGATCCCATGCATGCCTAAATTATCGCCTGTGATTTGGGAAATTGTGCCGCGGACATTCACAGCTGAATATGGCAAACTAATTCCATGACTCTCCAACACTTTGATGTCATCAATTAGCGGCTGCAAAATGGGATCAAAGCTGTATTTTTTAATGTCATCTGTATGAAACATTGCAACCAAATGGATATTCATTAGTGCAGAATTTAACTTTGGGGGCAAATTTCTCAGAACAAAGTACAGTGCTCCAACTTTATGATGTCCATGCTTTGAACCAAGCGCATTTGCCGTCTCCAGGTCATTGTAAAATAACTGAATTTGCAAGGATGTTCGGTGTTCTGAAAACAATGGATGTGATCTAAAGTAACTTCTATCACAGAAGTCCTCATACCGGTTTTCTCTTGATACAGAAGGTGTGCTAAGCAGTCCACAAATATGAGTATTGCAACAGATAAATTTGATCGTTTCTAAAATTGGAACATACACAAAAGTGTCTTTCACTGGTACTTGATCAAAAGTACCCGTAACTTTATTGAGTCTTGAATCATAGCAGAATCCTAACAGTTTTTCCAAGGGGTCCACCATTCCCCATTTTTCACTTAACTACTTCTTTCTTTTACTTTCAGTATTAAAGTTCTCAACGGGGTTTTCAAAGGTTTCAAGACATTTTCCCAATGTATTTCTTACAGGATTATCAACCGGTATAGCAGACAAAACTTTGTGCTTAAACTCAGAATGAAGTCCTTCTGCAAAATCTTCTAAATGACTTACAACTGATGAAACTACACTATTTGCCACACCACTACCAGTTAGTTTAGAAATAATTGCAGCACAAATGTTTTTTGTATTGTCACTGCTATACTGACCAGATCCATTGCTTTCAGAACACCCAGCACCTTGCAAGAATTCATTTCCTTCAATAGGATTTTGTGAAGAAACACAATCAGGTTCAAGCTGAAGATCATCAAAGAGGCCACCTTCTTCTGCATCATCACCGTGACATAAATCATTAACATGAACAGTATTTAAATGCTTTTTTAAACCTGCATATGTACTGAACTGATGCCGACAGGCGTCCTGGGAACAAGACAATTTGAACTTGGTGCTTGGGTAAAAACTGTGTCCAATCCGTAAGTGGCTTATTAAGGCCTGACTGGTGGTATGCACGGCTTGACAGACAAAACATTTAAACATTGTCATTCAACATCTTGGCACGCAACTCACGAACACGCGGTGACTCGTCCGTGGAGTAAACATCGATGTTGAATACAGTAGTCTGTACAAACGTGTACAGATGGACCAGGGACTCATCATACGAGAGGTTGAAGACATAGTGACATTTGAAAAGTTCGTCAAACGCACTCAGTGAGCTGGTATGGTGGCATGGAATGAGCTGTTTGTCAACGGCAACATAGTAGGTGTCAATCTTGTTACGGGTACGGCCAACCGCAAGGATGAATGGCTGCTTTCCCTCTCTTTCTTTTAGACATTCATCTATGCTGCTGCATGACTGCAAAACACATGATAAAAAAGAAAAAAACATTCCTAGTGACTTATTTGTTTCAGACATTACAGTTGGTTTTACATCATGTTCCATAATAGGTTGTTTCTCAAAAACCAAGTAAAAACTAGTATGTTGTGTAAATTTTACGATGAATGTACCTTGTGGGAGAGCACCATTCTATCAGCTGCATCAGTTGGGCTGATCTTGGTCTTCTTGCGTCCAGCTGTGGGAGGCAAAAGATGAAGTAGCAGCAGCAGAGTGGCCGTGTCACTGTCCCAATCTATGAGAGAGAGAGAGAGAGAGACAGAGAGAGAGAGAGACAGAGAGACAGAGAGAGTCAGTGATTAACATAGGAACAGAAAACATTACAACCCATTTCTGCCAAAACCAACTGCAAAAACCCTGCTGAATGCCCCAAGTCCTCAGAGGAGGTCCTCAGCCTAGAAAAACCTTACTTTCTCAGCCTTCGAAGCACATCAAAATATGAAATGCGACGCTTTTAAAAGCCAAGACCCTCATCTTGCATCAGGGACTTTCCATGTATCAAAAGTCCAATTTTCCCAGTCATTATGAATACTTAGAATGTAAATGTGGTGGTAAGTATTTGCTAAAAAGGTAACACATGTGAATGGACAGCATGAATTCTGGAAATGAACTACTAAAAATATTATACAGTGCACCTTTAAGGCATCTGGGTCATTGTTGCTCTACGCAGCATCCACCATCAATGGGTTAAACTGGTATAATTTATAGTATGGGGTGGGGAACCTTTATCTGGCCCCTGATATGATTGTAATGTTTGTGCAGCTTCTAATAAATATGACATAATTATTGAATCTCAGAAAATGCATTTCCAATACAGTGAAGTTATATTCAGGGGACTTAGAGAAGGTGGGGTCTGTTTTAAATGTGGCTTCCTTCAATACAGACCTAAAATGCAGGGGAAAATCATGGTTTGTGTTCATAGTACGGCCCTCTGAGGACTTTTACGGCCATCGAATTAATTTAAGTGCCGCCCCCCCGAATGAAAAAGGTTCCCCAACCCTGATTTATACTGTAAAACACTGTCTGCCAGCATACCATCACTCTCTGGGTGCCTCTCAGCCGCTTTTAAAGGCATACTATGCAACATTTTTCAGTTAATTAATGTGTTCCATACCGTTTTGGATGATTAAATGAGTAATTTCAGGTCGAACAAAGGTTTTCTCGGCCGCCCTGGGGGTCTGTGGGGGAAATACCGCACTTGCAATTGCAAGAGCTCACGGCCCGCACACACAGAAGTCTCGCTTTACGGCGAGAACTCCACAAAGAACCGCGTGTTAACGTCAAATAAGCATGCAAGCATATCGAGTTTTATTATTATTATTATTATTATTATTATTATTATTATTATTATTTTTATTTTATTTTTTTTATGTTGGCGAGACGCTACTGCGGCGGCCGCGGCGGCCGCGGCTTGGCGGCGGCTGCCGCGGCTTGGCGAGGCGGCCGCGGCTTGGCGCCGCCTCGCCAAGATAGCGCTGCGGGAAGCTTGATGTTCATACCTTCACTGTGTTAGTCATTGTTTGTACTGCCGTTTTTTCCACTTTTCGTTGCGTTCGCCTGTCTGCTAAGCTCAAAACAACCGCGCCTGGATTGACGAGGAAACCAGAACAGCTGAGCATCTTTACGACAGTGCACTTTTAATTAAATTTTTTATTATATAGCGCCAAATCATGAAACATGTCATCTCAAGGCACTTTACAAAGTCAAGTTCAATCATATTATACAGATTGGGTCAGATTATACAGATTGGTCAAAAATGTCCTATATAAGGAAACCAGTTGATTGCATCAAAGTCCCGACAAGCAGCATTCACTCCTGGGGAAGCGTAGAGCCACAGGAAGAGTCATCTGCATTGTACATGGCTTTGCTGCAATCCCTCATACTGAGCAAGCATGAAGCGACAGTGGGAAGAAAAACCACCCATTAACGGGAAGGAAAAACCTCCGGCAGAACCGGGCTCAGTATGAACGGTCATCTGCCTCGACCGACTGGGGTTACAGAAGACAGAGCAGAGACACAACAAGAGAAGCAAAAAAGCACAGAAGCACACATTGATCCAGTAATCTGTTCTACATTAGATGGTAGTAGCGGGTGAGCCGTCTTCTCTGGATGATGTCACAGTTAACAGAACGCCAGACCAGGTGTACCTACTATGAAGAAAAAGAGAGAGAGCAAAAAGTTAAAAGCTGAAATGACAACAGTCATTTCAATGTAATACAATGCAAAACTGGAGAACAGTAGACTGAAGAACAGTAGAAATCAGTAGAGTGAGAACATTAGACCCTGATGTCCTCCAGCAGCCTAGGCCTATCACAGCACAACTATAGAGATAGCTCAGGGTATGAGCCACTCTAACTATAAGAGTTTACTTTCGCCCTCTGGAAAATCAACCCCGGTTGCATAGTATACCTTTAACAGACGACGCAGATCAGTTGATTGAGTCAGCTGGGTGGCCTCCTTGATGATCTTCGGCTTGAATGTTGTGTCCCACTTGTTCAACAACTTGGAACTTTTTTCAGCACCAAACAGCAGGTTGAAGTCTTGATTTACCTGTTAATCACATATATGACAACATTGAACCAGTGTTAAAACTCTGACAATTTGAACTTTTAATTCTAAATGTCTTTGGTGGACAACACAAACAAGATAATTTGTGAGGCTGCTCCAAGAATTCTGAAAGGGACTGTATTATAAGGAAAGTAATGTTCTACTCACAAGTCCTTTGACATCCAGGAAACGTGGGAATGTTTTGAAGACATCAGCGCTTCTTTCTGGGTCATGCACCAAGTCCTGACGATATTGAAACGTCATCTTCATTTTCTCCAGCACACTTGCCTCTTCAGGGGTGTGAATAAGAAACGAAATGGCTTCTCTGCAGTCGTCACCATCAAGCTGCTCAGGCAGTGTTGTCACTTGTCTTCTCCGTTTTGACCCTTGGTCTTTAGGCAATGATGGCTCCTTTGCTGGCCTCTTCGCTGTAGTCCTGCTCATTGTCTTCAGCCGCCACGCCAAATATCCAGTACCTTTCTGTGCATCATAAAAATGCTCCTACAACAAATGAAAGAACATCAAAACATCTCGCACAGCAAATGGAAACAAAAGTAAAAATCACCTATATAAGTCAGGCTATTATAGCTATGACTAAAATATGAAATATATGCAATAATAACCATCCTAGCGGTCACATTAGCCACCTTCCAATGTAATTTTTTCTACTGACTCCTAAAAATCAATGCAAAACTTACATATCCTTTTGGTGAGAAGGGATCCTTAAGTGCAGGAAAAAGTGAAATGATTCCCAGCGCATACTTCTCCTTCTGTTGAGGGGAGGGAATCCGGCTGTAGCGACAAGACAAAAAAATTCACTTAGTTCTGACAGGCAGGAGAATATATTTTGCACAAACCTAAACTCATGTCAAAGTTCAATTGCTAGGTCTTACCCATGTCTCTCAGTCATATCACTTGCCAGTATGTTGACAAGCTGCCTCCTAGTGCGGTGCTTCAGCGTGTTTTCGGATTTATACTCTTCAAGAATGTCCTGTCCTCCAGATTTCCGAAGCAAGGCATTTTTGACCATCTGCTTACACAAAACACACAAAAGTAATTATCATCATTATTAAACATAATTAAGCATGTAAGTGTCATGCATCACACGATACATTTGAGTGGTTTTCCTGCTCCATTTGTAGGTGAGAAACAAATGCTTGATCATACTATTGGGGAGTATTAGTATGGATAGAAACTTTGCCTGTGTCTGTGCCACAGAAATGAGGTATGTTTACAAACAACACATGACTTTTTCCTTAAAATGTTACCTCTTTTGCGGTCTCTGACAGGGGAGCCTTCTCCACAGATGGGCTTCCTTCTTTGTTCAGTCTACTACAACCAGTAGAAATGCTCTTTTCTCTTACGTCGCTGTCGCTTGATGATAAGGACAAGGTATCCGTGAGAGAAGATGCAGTATCAGAATTAGAAGGCGTTGAGTGGTCTAAAGGAAAGAAATCTTTACAGCACATCCTTTGATTAATATATGACTGTGGTAGTATCTGTTTTGACATGGGCTATTGTGGTAACATGTAATGTTGTGAAAGACAAGTAGCTGTTAGTGTTTTTAATGTTCATGGAAAGTTCCAATTTGGCAATGGGCAGAATAAATGCAAAGCTGACTCTGGCAAATATACATTCCATACCTATAACCAATTTTAATAGTGTGCATCGATCACAATGCAAAGGAGTACAGCATATATAGCTTACTTTCACACTGTCACACTGCCAGGTGTACCAAAGAGCGAAAACATTGCGTACATATGTACAGTAGGTCTTAAAAGTCTACACCCCTCTTCAAATTCCAGGTTTTTGTTATGTAAAGAAAATGACAGAAAAACAAATAAATTCACAGATTTTTCCACCTTTAATCTGAACTATTAACCTGAACAATGCAGTTTATCTGCATCTTCACCTTCCTAACAGAGGGTCAAAAGTTCTGTGCCACTACCACGGCCTTTGTCAAACTATTCATTATTACATCCTCCCCAATTAAGGCCCAAGTTATAGCTGAATAAAAACAGCACAAAAGCACAATACTGCCACCACCATACTTCACTTTAGGTATGGGTGACGTTTTGCCCCAAACATACCCTTTGGAATTATGTCCAAAAAGTTCAACCTGTGGAGTACATTTTACAGAAAGACAACTGTAATCTCCCAGATGCATGTGGGAACATGTGTTATGATCTGATGAAACCCTGGTTTAGCTTTTTTTTTTTTCCCCTTTACATAATTCCAAAAGGTATATTTGGCACAAAAACAACTCTACATCACCAAGGTAAAACCATACATAAAGTGAAGAATGGTGGTCTTCACTTATGGTATATAATTGTTGTTCTTCAGCTGGAACTGGCACTGTAGTCAGGGAGGAGTTAATTATGACCAGTTCCACGGGGGCCATGGAACCGTTGGCCCCTTGTTAGACAGGTGAAGATGCGGAGGAACTTCATCTTTCAGAACAACAACCGTCTTTGGCACACGACTAAATCATCAAAAGAATGGCTTCACCAGAATAAGGTTGAGGTTTTGGAATGGCCCAGAGAGAGTTCAGACCTGTATCCCACTGAACATCTGTCGGACAATATGAGGAGGATTGTACACAGTAGAGGCAGATTTGGAATGCTTATGTGCTATACTGATAGACTCTTGCCCAAAAAAGATCAAGTGCTGTAATAGAAGCCAAAGGTGCTGCAACAAAGTATTAAGTTTAAGGGTGTGCATCCTCTCCATTTAAAGCTTTAAGTTTGTTTTTCACTTACATTGCATACGATAATAGTTTAGATTTAAGTGGGAAAAGTTGTGAAATTATTTGTCTTTCTGTCATTTTTTTGCATAACAAGAACCTAGCATTTGAACAGGGGGGTGTAGATGTTTTTAGGCACCGTATATGTTACATACTCTTCATTGACAGCATAAGACCCATACCTTCATCAGAAGTTTTTTCACAAACTTTCAAGCAAAGACCTGGATTGGACTCCAATAGTTCTGAAATAATGTCTTCGTCAACTGCTGTGTCCGCAACATCGAACACCTCAAGCTCAGTGGCATCAGGAAGCCCAAACTTTTCTTTCACTGTAAAAGAAGAGAAACAATGACAAGCTGAAATCTGACCAATGGCCATATATGGCCATTCTTGTATACAGTATTACTGTTGTACTTTGCAGTCGATGGCAAATGTGTCTTATTAAGATATCTGTGCCATAAAAAAAACAGATGTGCAACAATAATGTCTTTGGAAATACATGTAAGGGGGATTGACAGAAAAACATTTATTGGCAGTAGTGGAATCGTGGCATATGTCTTCAGACATTAATCAAAGTCCTTGCCTTTACTGATGAATTCCACATAGGTCACGGCTGAGTGCCAACTGATGTACTTCTTCACATTCCGATATTTAACTTTCAGCAACATGCCGTCCTCGAATGGAAAAACCTGGAATATATTTATAAATGCCATATCAACATACCACAATTTTTAAAGGTACGCTGTGCAGGAAATGGTCAAAAAAGTTACTGCAACTATGCTGCTGCATTGAAACTGGGCTGCCTATTGCCAAATTTGATCTTTCCATGAAAGTTTACCAAGTAATAAACAAATATTTTCTAGTACGGCCCAAGTACAGTCATTTTTGCAACATTTATTATATGATACTATATTATTATAAATATGACTGTTTGCTTGATGACCTTTATGAAATGTATTTTCGGTTTAAAGGTTTATCTAACTATTTACAAATATAACGAAAATAATTAAAAACAAACCACTGGAATTTTTTTTCCAGAAAGCTTATTTTGAAATGAGAAAGATATAAATTCCAAGGCCTCTTGCTTTTGTGAAATGAAGAGCAAATGTTTTTGAATCACAGTTAAAGACTTGCTGGTAATTTATTCCCATGTTTTTGGGAGAATGGATTATATCAGGCAGCTAAAACAGCTGAAATATATGGTCCCCCCCCCCCCCTTTTAATTTTTGCAAATAAAGAGTAAATATGACCAAATGCCCAGGATTTGTTGTTGGTGGTGAGGGGAATAAATACAGTTAAAGACTTACAGGTAAATGAATTTCTTCCCATGTTATGGAGGAGGAACAGATTATTACAGTTTACAGAAAGAAACTGTTACCCCCGTTTAATTTTTGCAAATAAAGAGTAAATATGACCAAATCAACAGGATTTGTTGTTGATGGTGAGATGAATAAGCACATTTAAAGACCTGCAGGTACATTTACTTCTTCCCATGTTATGGAGGAGGAACAGATTATTTCAGGGAGCTGAAACATCCATTCTCTCCTCTCCTCCTCCCACATCTTTGGGAAATAAAGAGCAACTGCTTCCAATTTCTCTAAAATTGATATGTGTGATATGTTATACTAGAAATGTCCTTAATCCAGTAATATTACATATTTTACATTAGAAGGGGATTAACCAGAAATTCTAATTTGTGTGCCCTGCTATCAGCCAGTTTCCATCCTCTTATATCAGCAATGAAAAATTAAAAATACACTACGTGTTGGAAATCTGTTTGGTGACGTTTATTTCTGTCAGGCTGAAGGGACAAAAGTTGGAGAAATACCGATTCTCTTGGCGTTTAAAAAAACAACACAAAACAGCGCAAGAAGACCTCGTTAATGTATTCATTTTATAAATTTGTAAAAAGAGAAACCAATTAAACTGAATGTTACAAAGTTGACATGATTATATGAGCTGTTTTTACCGAAAAATGATCAGAAGCGCCTTGAAAATGGTCAGATCCGCCTCTCTGGCTGCAATGCGCGCTCCCGACACAGGGGGAACAGATTTTCACAGGGAAACCAAATTTTGCACAAGAATTCCTGATTTACAGTAGTAGTCTGCTACACACACACTATTGCTGACTTCTACTAAGTATGTCAAGATATATACAGATGCGTGCATTGTTCGATACATAGACACATGCAAAAAGAAATTGGCGGAGGTAACGGGTGCATTTTCAAATGCCTTGATGTTCGCTGCTAACAATGGCGTACCGCGCACAATTTCCCCGCCTAGCCTACACTGCCGCCCACAGTTAGCAAAGTTAAGGCACTGTTGGCAGATATTAATGCCAGAGGCGGTTTAAGGAGCAATACAGATTCGCTGGTGTCTGCTAGAACTAAGTGCCTAGTTAAATTATATAACTAAATTAGTTATTTTGGAGAACGGAAACACAATGAAATGTCCATGTCAAACTAGCATAAGCTATACAACGTGCGAGCGATATGCTAACAGCTTCCTGGCCACCCGTTCGATTCCACAAAATACATTTCATTTGTCACAGAAAAGAAAACATTTGGGAGATTGGGCTTAGGTTACTATATATTACGTATTTATTTATGCTACGCAAATTCTTGGTTCGTCTACCAACTAGTTGTTAGACTACATAGCCTAGCCGAAACACAAAGTTTGTAGTTGGCCAGTTTACACACACAGCAGGCTGATGTGTTTATTTAAAACTTTCTTGGAAACACAACTAACGTCACATTAATATATTAAGATTCTTACCTTTTTAAGCAATCATCTATTTCACAGGTGGAAAAGAGCGGCAAGATGTCCGTCGTCCAAAAGGAAGAATGATTGTGGGGGACCAGTTGATGGGGACTTTAGATCAAGGACCCCCCCTCCTCCATTAAAATACAATTCTATTCTGTTACCTCTCCTATAAATATTTTGTTTTGTTATTAAAAAAACTGTGTTATGTTAAGCTGAACGTTCATATATACTATCTAGGTAACGATTCTGGCTGAGAGTGAAATGAGTTAAAAAATGGATCAGTTTTGAACAGGCGCTTAGGGCAGCCCTGGGTCCTAAATTTCTGTTGGAGAACGTAAACTCATTAGAAAAAGAACAGCCATAGTGTGACGCACGTCTTATTTATAAATGTTGTTGGCATTTTCAGAGAGAAGTAAAGTAAAAGAAAATTCACAACCACCGCATGTCTCAACATTAATTTGTTCGAGTGTGCAACATGATGAAAGAACCGGATATGGAATGTCACTCTCAGTCAGTGTTAGGCAGTTAACTCTTTGAAACAACACAGTGCACAGAGCTTTTTAAGCACTCTCAGTGTTAATGTAACACCACAATTAACACACAGTGACTCCTGTTAACACCAGAACAATTAACACCAGTAAAATCAACTCAAAACAACTCTTCCAATTTTGCTGTGCAGACATTCATAAAAATACTAGCTTCCCTGCCGTGCCACATGGTTTCCAGTGATGATCCTGCTTAGCAGTGTGATGAACCTTAATGTCTGTCGTTGTTTCTGCGTCTGTAAGACCTGGTTAGACGTTAATTTGTCTTATCCACATCCCAAAAGCCGACTCCGTCAAGTAAATTCACCAAAGGTTGCCTTCTTCGCCTGACTCTCGGCAAAAAGCAATTATAACCAAGCATAACTGTGAATGTTACGGGCGCCGCCATTTTGATTTGCTTGAGTCCCTCCTTCAATCGTAGAGAGCAGTAGTACCGTAGATCGTCACAAGGAGGCGAGGAACCGTGCTAGCGTGATGTGTAAAGTCGTCAGAACCAAGCTCGGCATGGTTAACTGATCCAAGCTCGGTCCAAACTCGGCATGGATCTGTTTATTAAGGGTAGTATAAGTGGGGCTTAGGTGTGATGCTATCTTTTAAGAGCTGTGATTGGTTGATGGTACAAAAATACACATGCAAATGTGCTCCTAGTGATCAAAGGAGAGAATTTAACAAATTAGTGTGGATTAAGAAATATGTGATGATGAAACTTAAAATAAAAAATGTCACATGGCATCAAAATGTTTGACCGCACTTTATTTCCATTCTCATGTTTACTCTCCATCTTGGTCATTTCGTTTATTTGATATTAATGTGCTCTTTAATTGCTTTCATCTGTTTTGGTTAATTGGTCCCACCCTGCTCACCTGTTCCATTCTCCTATTTAAGCCTGCCTTAGTTGTTTGTTTGTTGCCAGGACGTCTTGTGTTGCCACTACTCTCTTCGCCTTTGGTAAGAGCACTCCAGCATCTGTTTTTCTGTCTAGTTGCCTGTCTGTAGCCCGTCCTGACCTGATCCTGTTCTGAGTCTGCTCCAGCTTTTTTTTGTTTCTACCTGGATGTCTGCTCCTAACCATTGTGATTTGTTTTCCCTGGATTACCATTGATCTCCTTATTAAAACCTTTAGCATCAGCTCCGTGTCTGGCTTAAATTGGATTCATTCATAACAAATCATTACAGTAAGGGCCTGGTGGACGATACAAAACAACAAAGAGAAGAGGTTTTATTGCTTTGCGGTAAAGGCGAGCCATACAACAGTACAGAAGCTGCAGAGAGGTGTGTTAAACTACGGCTCTGCTTCATGGTCTGGACCCTGGGTTGTCAGCATTTAGGAGAACTAATAAATCCGGCCAGATTTCTAGAAAGAAGAGCTGCACCCTCCAAAGTAGGATGGATGCCGTCTCTCCTGATCAGACCAGGTTTTCCCCATAAAGTTCTCCAGTTATTAATGTAGCCCACATCGTTTTGAGTACACCACCTAGACAACCAGTGGTTGAAGGATGACATGCGGCTAAACATGTCATCACTGGTCAGATCAGGCAGGGGACCAGAGAAATTTACGGACCCCGACATAGTTTTAGAAAACTTACACACCGAAGCAACACCAACTTTAGTAACCTCCGATCGGCGTAACCGGGTGTCATTACCGCCAGCGTGAATAACAATCTTACTGTATTTACGCTTATCCTTAGCCAGCAGTTTCAGGTAGGATTTGATTTCGCCCGTTCTGGCCCCTGGCAGGCATTTGACTATGGTCCCTGGTGTCTCTAGTGCCACGTTTCTGACTAAGGAGCTGCCAATAATCAGGGTCGGCATCTCAGCGGGTGTGTCGTTAAGTGGGGAAACTTTTTTTAGAAACGCAGACAGGTTGGTGGTGACCTTGGGGCTGGAATCTAGAGCTATGCTTCCTACGAACCGTCACCCAGCCTGCCTGGTTACCCGGCTGCTCGGGTGCTGTTGCTGGAAGACTGCTACGTCAAGTTAATCTATGTGGCTTCGTGCTAGCTAAGGGACGGCTATCAGCTGGTTTTTTAACAGCGCAGAGCCGGGCCTGCAATTCTGAAACCCTCTTTAAATATCCTACTTTTAAAGAAGACAGAAGTTGTCATCTTTGGACCACAGTCTTTAGAAAATAAACTTCTTAATCAATCCCTTAATCTGGATGGCTATAACTTGTCCTCTGGTAATAAAGTAAAAATTATTTTATAGTGTTATTTTTGCCCAAGACATCATTTAAATCTCATATTAAACAGGTTTCCAGGGTTTCCTTTTTTCACCTCTAGAATACTGCCAAAATTATAAATATTCTGTCCAGGAGTGACGCTGAAAAACTAGTCCTTGCATTTGTTACTTCAAGGCTGGACTATTGTAATTCTTTACTATCAGGAAGTCCACAAAATGCAATTTGAAGCGTCAGCTGATCCAAAATGCTGCAGCATAGTTCTGATGAAAATCAACAAGAAGGATCATATTTCTCCTATTTTAGCTTTCCTTCATTGGCTTCCTGTTAAATAAAGAATAGAATTTAAAATTCTCCTCACATATAATATTAATAATAATAATAATAAATAGAACTGCAAGCAGTTATTAACGGGTTCCAAGCCCACCCACGCCCCGCCCCTTTGAGCATGCTCCTGGACTTCAGCGGTCAAAACCATCACCCCACAGCATCTGAAAAACTGGAACATCTGGGCTTCAGCAAACCCCTTCGCAATTGGTTGCTAGACTTCCTCACCAACAGACTTGAGTTGGTCCGGGTCGGACAGAAAACCTCTGATGTCATCACTCTCAGCACTGGCTCCCCTCAGGGCTGCGTCCTGAGCCCCCTGCTGTTCACCCTGACGACACACTACTGCGTTCCCAGGTTCACCACCAGTCACATCGTGATTTTAGCTTCCCTTCATTGGCTTCCTGTTAAATCAAGAATATAATTTAAAATTCTTCTTCTAACGTATAAAGCCCGTAATAATCAAGCTCCATCATATATCAGAGCTCTGATTACCCCGTATGTTCCTAACAGAGTACTTCGCTCTCAGACTGCAGGTCTGCTGGTGGTTCCTAGAGTCTCTAAAAGTAGAATGGGAGGCAGATCCTTTAGCTATCAGGCTCCTCTCCTGTGGAACCAACTCCCAGTTTTGGTCTGTGAGGCAGACACCTTGTCTACTTTTAAGACTAATCTTAAAACTTTCCTTTTTGACAAAGCTTATAACTAGAGTGGCTTATGTTGCCCTGACCTACCTATGGTGATGTGCTTCTATGGGCTTAGGCTACTGGAGGACATCAGGATCTATTTTTCTCACTCTCACTCTCACACTACTGTTCTTGAATTATGCATTGCTTGTCATCATTTCTGCTTATAACTTTTTGTTCTCTCTCTTTTTTTTCTTCATAGTAGGTACATCTGGTCTGGCGTTCTGTTATCTGGGACATCATCCAGAGAAGACGGCTCACCCGCTATTATCATCTAATATAGAACAGATTACTGGATCAATGTTTGCTTCTGTGCTTGTTTGTCTGTCTTGTTTTGTTTCTGCTCTGTCTTCTGTAACTCCCAGTCGGTTCGAGGCAGATGACCGTTCATACTGAGCCCAGTTCTGCTGGAGGTTTTTTCCTTCCTGTTAATGGGTGGTTTTTCTTTCCACTGTCGCTTCATGCTTGCTCGGTATGAGGGATTGCTGCAAAGCCATGTACAATGCAGACGACTCTCCCTGTAGCTCTACGCTTCTCCAGGAGTGATTGCTGCTTGTCGGGACTTTAAGGAATCAACTGGTTCCCTTATATAGAACATTTTTGACCAATCTGTGTAATATGATTGATTTTGACTTTGTAAAGTGCCTCGAAATGACATGTTTCATGAATTGGCGCTATATAAATTGAATTGAATTAAATAAAAATTACCTGTTAACTGTACGATGTTTTAACTTTAAACTGATACAAATTACTATTAAATCACCAAAAATAGCATTTAAAAAAAACTGTCATATTTTGTAATAAATCAATTTGTCTATGCATTATTTTAGAAGATCAGAGGACATTGCACATGTTATCTTGAAGAACATATAAACCAAACAACAATGAATGAAATACAACCTGCATCAGCTGAGAATTCACCCCGTGGTTAGGCTAATGCTAACTGCATACAATCCGGGAGGAATCAAGTTCTAACAGGCGCCGATCCGTCACAGGGTACATAATCATTGTTACCGGCTCCCACAAATTCTGAAATTATTCACGGATGTCCAAGAGTGCTTTCTCTAAGCACTTGATTTTTTTTCATGGCCATTCAAACAGAGTTTCAGAGAAAGAAAATATTAAACTTTATAGTCTTGTACATGTAAATTTCAATGTCTTGTAAATAGGTCAAAATCGCCTGGATTTTTACCAAACTGAAATCCACGTTTAGTCTCTGGGATTTACAAATGTGCAAATTTCCATTGGCCTAGAAAAATATTTGTGGAAAATACATTGATTTCTCTATGTGTTGCCCTGCGACAGACTGGCGACCTGTTCAGGGTGTACTCTGCCTCTCACCCAGTGAAAGCTGTATTTAGGCACCAGCAACCCCTGCGACCACATGAGGGATTAAACAGGTAAGAAAACGGATGGATGGATGGACATTGATTTCTCCATTTTACAAACTAGTGTGAAACTTTCAAAAACTTCAATACATGCAGGCAGAGAATTGTTACACCTTATTCAAGGAACACATCCTGAAAATCTGAGCTCATTACACCAAAACATTGATTTTAGGCAAATTTTTCTAGTTTTCAAGTTTTTTTCACACTTTTGAAAATGGGCCCCAACCACTTGTTTCAATCATTACCATATTTAATACTTTAGTTCAGGGCTATGACTGGAAGGGAATAAAAAAGGTTTTGTAAAAATCCAATCAGCCATTCTTGTGTCCTCAAACGCAGGACACGTGTGCAAAATCTTATTTGGAGTATGCGTTATGAAGGACATGTTAAAATCTGTTATGGTTTTAGAATAATCAGCAATTACATTTAGAGCTAGCTAGCTAACAATCACTTATTTTAGCATTACCTTTTGAAAAAGTAAAAAAAAAAAATGTGCCACCATAACTTTTTTTATTTGTCCATTACACGGTTATACATGGAGTTTTGCATGGATTGCACAAAAAATGTAGGAGGAATTTAACAAGAAAGGTTTAACCTTTGTATTTATTTATTTTTATTTCTTAGAATCAGAATCAAGTTTAATCGGCAAGTAGGTTTGCACTTACAAGTGAATTCCAATTCACTTTATGATGCAGAATCATCCAATAAACAAATTGATGTGTTTTTGAGTGTGGGACCAGTAGTTTAGTGGTTATAGCCGAAACGTATTATCCTTTGTTATAGCGCCCCCTAGTTTTTGAGGGGTCTGAATTTCTGGGTTAGAGTAATGGTGCACGTTCTGTACTTGGATACCTGATTGAATTGATGCGTTACAAATCCGCATGGGCCGCACAACGCGTTTTAGCGGAGAAGAATAATGCGAGAACAATGAAAAAACACCTGAAAAACAATAGAGTTCTCTGCTCACAGAGCAGACGAACGGCTATGCCTTGCATAGCCTGTTCTTTCTGCACTGCGGGCTTGGAACCCTAACAATAGGGTTCTCTGATCACAGAGCAGACAAACGGCTATGCCTTGCATAGCCGTTTGGGCACAGGAGCAGCAACAGGAAGCAGTGCAGTGCAGTAGAAACCTGTAGGGAGTAGAGAAAAGAGAGGAGCTTAAATTCTGCGAGGAGAGGAACAGGAACAAAGTTAGAGGAAGATTGGTAAATTGGACACAGGTATGGAGAAGGAGCTGGGAGAGAAACTGAGGAGAGTGCTGGTGGCAACAGGAGGCGAGAGAGAGCAACAAAGGAAAGCAGGCAGAATGTGACTAACCAAAAACATACAAAAACTCATAACTATGTAAACCATGACATGCTGAAGGACATCCGGGTCTATTTCCCTCACTCTGCTGAGTTCTCCTACTGTTCTCCAATTTGTTGTTATTTTCAACTCTTAACTTTTGGTTCTCTGTCATTGTTCTCTTCATAGAAGGTACACCTGGTCTGGCGTTCTGTTAGCTGTGACATCATCCAGGGGAGGCAGATCATCCTCTATTACCATCTAACATAGAAAGTACTCCTGGATCAATGTGAGCTTCTGTACTTTCTGTGTCTCTGCTCTGTCTTCTCTAAGCCCCAGTGGGTGGAGGCAGATGAGGGTTCACACTGAGCCTGGTTCTGGTTCTGCTGGAGGTTTTCCTCCCTGTTAAAGGGGAGTTTTCCTCTCCACTGTCACTTCATACATGCTCAGTATGAGGGTATGCGGGAATGCCATTTACAATGCAGACAACTGTCCACTGTGGCTATACGCTCTTTCAGGAGGAGTGCATGCTGTTTTCAAGATGCAACCTGCTGGGATTCCTTACATAGGAAGCTTTCTGACCAATCTGGAAGATTTGATGGAATTTGACTTTGTAAAAAGTGATGACATGTGTTGTGAGTTGGTGCTATTTAAACAAAATTGAATTGAATTAAGTAATGAATTGGATTCATCAGGATTTAAGGATAAATATAGCTGAGTGTCATCAGCATAACAGGGGAAGTTAATCCCATGATGTCTATAATTTCAACAATCAAAACTATATATATATATATATATATATATATATATATATATATATATATATATATATATATATATATATATATATATATATATATATAGATGTTATGAAAATATATAATCACTATATAAGAGTGCCAGCCGCAGCACAGAACGGGAAATTTATGAGAGCCTGGTGAAGAACATAGTGGTTTTAAAAACCCTTTCTCAGGGATTCAATATTATTTCAGGAAACTCCCAAGAAACAGGCTAGGGCATTAGATTACATTTAACGGTCGAGTGTCAGGAAGCACATGTCTGAGCCAGACTGAATGTCTCCGCTAAAGGGGGTTAGTCCGGCCCCCTTTGGAGCCGTCTCTGTGTTAAAAGGCTTGTTCCGAGGGTAAACACGGAGACACATTTTATAATGCATGGAAGATACTTCGGGGTAAGATTAGATCTGCATCGTTGATAAAACTTGTAAGTTGTCTCCCATTTGGAATTCCAAATTGTAATAAATATATGTTTTAACTGTTTTGCCTTTGATTATTTGTCTCCTCTCTTCCTGCCAATTATCAAACCAGATGAATGAGACGGGCCGTGGTAACATGAACGAGCAATATATATATATATATATATATATATATATATATATATATATATATATATATATATATATATATATATATATATATATATATATATAAACATAAAATAAATATATTATAAATTAAATCGATTAAGTTGTTTTAACTTAATTCAATTTCTTGTTACCAATTGAAGAAATTCAGTTACGTTGGAGCTGTATTTACTTTTTAGTGTGTATAGAGCTAAGTACACCTGTAACTCCTCAGACTAAAGAAGTCTCTTGGAGAAGAGATGAAGCATTTCAACAAAGCAAAACCCACCCAGAGGACCTACTCAATTATTGAGCTGCATAAGAACAAATTTAAGTTCTACTTTTTGAGATATATAACCATTTGAACCTTCCATTACTGTTGCACATATGTTATATCAGAGAAAATAAATGCAAATCAGACTCCTAACTAAATAATCCAAACTTCTGACTATTTGTCAATAGGATGCTGAGATAATCAGCCTCTCCTTTTCCCTTATGATTTCTACAAAATTGAGCATTGGTTACTCCACCCTGCTCCACACTATATAAGTAAAATTACTGACATGTTTTCTTAGAAAATTACATATTGTATCAAGAATTTATAACAAGTGTTTACAATTTAAACCTCTTAAAACAAGGATAAATCTGCAGTTTTTGCTCTGTTCCGGAAATAGGCCTGCCTCCCAACACAGATGCAGGCAGAGAGACCCGAGGACTTGGCAAGATTCATGGACCAGAAAACACGCCAATGTTGAAGTCCGAGGTGGGCAAGATGACACAAGGAAATTCAAAGAACGTGAATGAAGGTTAAAAACTGCCATGGAAAACAAGAAAAGCTGGGCATTCTACTTACATATGGTTTTCAACATTCTGGCACTGGCTGACTGTGGAAGCTCAGTATATGAAGTCGGAGGAACAGATTAAGTGAATGAGGCTGACTGTTGCTGTGGCAGAGGAGTGCAGGTGCAGCTAGTGATCCTAATTACTGGGTGCAGAGGCAGATAACATAGACAGTCAGGCCAGAACCCAGTCCAAATACATTCACAGATCAAAACTCAAATGCCATAAAGATCATGGCATCACCACTGTTTCTGGTCTGTACTGTTTCAGATCTTCAACTATTAGAGGATGAGTTTGCATCACAGAGTAAGTCCCAAAGAGTTTCCAGGGTTAGATTGATAGTATAAAAGTAGAGCCTCAAAGTCTCATTGAATCATTTTGGGCATAGCACTGACGTCACAGGTTTCTGAAAGTGTAAGATATGTGCCTTCAGCATCCACGCTGTGTTCTACTCCTTTAACTCTCTGAAGAAAGCATGAAAGAGCAACACAGGGCTTTAATGCTCGACTGTGTGTTTTGTTCTTGATCAGCCAAGTCTGTTAGCATTCCGTCTGCAGCCTGTTTGCTGACTGCTAACATAAAAAAAGAAAATAGTGCTGGAGAGCATTCCATCCAGAGTAGCAGATGTTGTGACCTTTATGCCGGCTCTATCCTCACGGTGTGGGTCCTAGCTCTTTAAGCTGACTAATGATGCATGGAAGAGTTCTGTGCCTCAGCTTCAGTAATTATGCTCACTTTCTCTTTTTGGTCTGAGAGGTTCTGAAGCTCATCCTATCATTCTTTTTCAGCCATTGCTTTCTGTGTGACACACAACTTAGGTCTCTCCATGAGTGTCTTTTTTTCCCTCAGATCTGGTGCCAACCTGAATTCTTCTTTTGTCTTTGCTTTCCTGTTTTCACTAGTTTTCGCAGTTTCTCTCTCTAATCCCTTGTTCTCACGATGATTAATTGCATTATAATCGTCCATATCAACCACACCTACTCTAATGCTGAAGAATGGAGCTGCTAAACCATCAGCATAAGGGGGCTCACATGGGATGAGCCATAGCGTCACAAGGTGCTACTGAAATGAATCTGTCTAGTTAGAGGCAAAGAAATTATATAAAGACATGTCTTTCCCTTATTTTTGTACCTATGCTGGAAGCCAGATTAAAATTAGATGAATGTGCTAAAGCTGTGAGTAAAAATTATGAAATGAGACTAATGCCAGTTTGTTCTCAGTTTTTCATAAGGGGAGCATCAAACACTGAGCATCCTTCTTATGAAAAAACAAGATAGGAACCCTGATCCTTACCTTTAGAGACTTTTTGATTAGGGTTTTGTCATCTGGTTCACGTGTTTTTGTGGTTCTGGAGAAATGTCCATCCAGAGTAATTTTGTATGATATGCTAGCACCTCTAAGATTAATCAACTTCAATATCTAAGTGTTGTCTTCCAGAGTGATGGTAGATTGAGCAGGGGATTGCCAGACCGATTGGTGCAACAGTGAAATAACAATTATCTGGGTTTGTCATTGTAACATACCTTCCAAAGCAATCTATCCTTTGCATTTAATCCATCCCCTAGGAGGCAGTGGGCAGCCACTGTGAGGTGCTTGGGGAGCATTCTTGGGTTAGGGTCTTGCTCAGGGATCCAGAGTGGTAGTCTATAGGATTTGAGAACCTTGCAGCCACCACGCCCCCATTTCCCCAGAGATTTTCATGGACTGGTGGTAGTTTGGATCAGGAAAAAAACCACTTGAGTGATTCAATAAGTAATTCAATTCAATTTATTTATATAGCGCAATTCATGAAACATAATTAGATTAGATTCAACTTTATTGTCATTGCACAGGTACAGGTACAAGGCAACGAAATGCAGTTCAGTCCAACCAGAAGTG